>NC_057808.1:248082535-248298732 GCF_018294505.1 Triticum aestivum | reverse complement strand
GCTCCTCCGCCGGCGACCCCGCCGCCTCGCCACCCGCGCACGCCACCTCGACGACCCCGCCGCCCGCGCGCCCCGGCCTTCCCCTCGCCGGATCCGGCGGCCCCGTTCCTCCGGCGTCCTCTCCGGCCGACCCCGGCCGCCGCGTGCTCCATCTCAGGCGAGAGCTCCGGCCGTGCCTCGGTTCGCGCAAGAACCCTAGATCGAGGTTGACTTTTCCCCCCTCGTTTTTCTGCCGTCCCGAATTGCTCAGATTATGTGGCTCTGTTCATCGCATCATATCTCCTTGCACACTGCTCCGTTTCATGCGCATGATATACCGAAATGTTCATCACGAGATGCTCTCCATTTTGTGCCATTGTGCCATGCTCGTTTGAGTTCATCTAGGTGCCCAAATCTCTGGTGCAAGAGTGCTATATGATGTTTACTGCTGTTACTTATCAGAACTTAATGTTTTGTTATTTTTGCTGCATTTGATGTGTGCATCTTTTGGGCATGAGCTCTACATGTGTTTTGATCTATGCCATGCTATCTTTACAGGGGTGCTTTCCTTGTATTTTTGTGATCTATGTGGTGACTAGCACAAGCATGCAAACTAGGCCTCGTGATGTTTCTGTTTTCAGGGACTTCGGATTTTGCTGTCTTTTCCTGCTGTTATTTTGATGTCATGTATCCATGTGGCTACAGTGAGATCCATGCTTCTTTTGAGTATGTTCATTAAGGATGTTTTGGACATATAGTTGTGCTCTATCCATCCATGCCCCTGTTTGGCAATTATGGAGTGACCTAGCATGTCTCAATCTTGCTCTACTTTTGCTATAAAATGTTCGTCGCAGAATGTTAACATGTTATTCAATTTTGCCAAGGTTGTTGTAGTTGATCCATACATGCTATAAACTTGTTCTTGCCATGGTTAGATTCATCAACATGTCTTCTTGCTGTTGGTATGCTTGGTTTGTCATGCAATGCTTTGTGATGAGTGAATCGAGCTCACAAAGATGCCTTCATAATTCTGTTAATGCCATGCTCTGTTTTCTGCTAAGTCTGAAACCTGTTAACGAAACTTGCTATGTTTACATGGTTGCCATCATATCTTCTGTGTCTTTTTGGCTCATGGTCAGTAAGGGACTTTTGTTCTATGCATTTATTAGATTGATTCCATGCCTTGTTTTGCTATGATAAGTTCCTGTAGCATGTTTATTGCTTGCTCTAAACATTGCTACCTGCTGCTGTTTATGCCATGTCCAGTATTTTCACCAAGTCTGTGAAGCTGATATCTTTTGCACTTTTGCCATGCTTGTTTGAACCTGTTATATTATGATCTAGCTGTAGCTCAGTGTTCATCTTTTGTCAACCATCTTGAGTAAATCACTGTCATATGCTTTGGTGCTATGTTGGGGTGCTGTAGCATAGTTACTTGATGTATTCTAAGTGCTGTCATGCTGTTAATTGCAGAATTGTGTCATTCTTGTTTTGCTTGCCATTTGCAAACCGTGCATCCGTTTCCGGTGATCTTTATATCGATTTCGACCGAAATCATCTCATCTTTCCAGTGGCATACTTGGTTTGCCAAGTTGATGCCTTGTTCATCTTTTCCCTTCCGGAGCACGCATATGCATCGCATATCACATCTCGCATATCATGCATGTTTTGCATCACGTTGCTTGTGCATTTCCCGTGATTGATTGTTTGTCCTTGGTTTGTGTTCTTGCTTTGGGTAGAGCCGGGAGATGAGTACGCTTTCGAGGAACCTGTTAAGAACGCTTACGAGGATCAAGCTTTCGACAACTCTGAGAACCTTGCAGGCAAGATGACCATACCATCGAAATCACTTCTATCTTTGCTTTGCTAGTTGTTCGCTCTATCGCTATGCTGCGCTACCTACCACTTGCTATATCATGCCTCCCATATTTCCATGTCAAGCCTCTAACCATCCTTTCCTAGCAAACCGTTGTTTGGCTAAGTTACCGCTTTTGCTCAGCCCTTCTTATAGCGTTGCTAGTTGCAGGTGAAGTTGAAGTTGGTTCCATGTTGGAACATGGATATTTTTGGCATATCACAATATCTCTTATTTAATTAATGCATCTATATATTTGGTAAAGGGTGGAAGGCTCGGCCTTATGCCTGGTGTTTTGTTCCACTCTTGCCGCCCTAGTTTCCGTCACGGTGGATTTGAGTTCTTGAAGGGCAGCTTCGAAGGGCTCAAGGGATACGCTGTGGGCCGGATGACCAAGAGTCGTCGCGGCAAGCTCTACATCGACGATGCAAACTGGGGCCCCGACGCCGGCTCAATTGAGTACGGGTACCGGGTCCCCTTCGGCGGAATTCATGTTTTCATTGGCAAGATTGGTGGGCCGGGCCCTGAGCCGAGCCCTGAGCCGGGTCTCTGCGCCGATCTTGTCGAGACGGCTCAGCGTGCACGACCCGCCCGGGCCCGGCCTGCCGTAAGGCATGCTTTTGTGGGGTGTATCCATGGAGGACTCTCTGATCGATCTGGATCTGGTGATGAGACGGCCGCCGGCTCTGACGGCGAGTCGGCCACCGATGAGTCAAACTCGTTGTATCAACTTCAAGATGGCAGGCTCATGGGTTGTTCCGATGGTGACAATATTCCAAACCTATTTGAGCCGCCAAGCCAGGTTGGAATCTTTATGGCCGGTGCGCAGCCTGTTCAGAACCCCGCTGCTGGAGCGGGAAACCCGGTGCCTTCTCCAGCTCAGGTGCTAATGGATCTCACGGACAAGATGACGGCCCTGTTAACCGCCACGGTTGACCCGGCAGATCAAGCTCAGCACGATGCGGAGGTGGCACAGTTAAAATTGGATCTAGTAAAGGCTAAGGAGGATCTGGCAGCGGAAGGGATCAGGATGACTGCGGAGCGGGCGGCTCTCGATGCCCAAACCCAGTTGATTCAAGCGCAGTCCTTCCGGCTCACGATGGATCAAAACGCGGCCAATGAGGTCCTGAGAAGGAGGCATCAAAAGGCCCAATCTCGACTCCCTCCGGTTTACGATCCACGCAACCTCTTCAACACGCCAGACGCAGGGTCTAGTAACCCGCCAGGGGTCATAGTGCCCGGGTCGGGGACCCCGATTCAGCCACAAGTGATGGGGCCTCCCCAGATGCCCCCTGCCCCGCCTCAGTACGTGCCAATACCACCAGGTCATTATAATAACCCGCTGGAGAACATGGTCGCTGCGGCAGCACGGCTGGTGGCTCTCCCAGTCGACGGCGACTCTCCGACGGCTATTGAAACCCGCCGGGTCAGGGAACTCCTTCAGACAGCACTGGCACAACAACAGGCGTACTCCTACAGCCGGGACAGGATCCACTCGACCCCTCGTCCAGGCCGGAGCCCGAGTTACAGCCGGCACATGGTCTCAGCGACCGGCTCAAGTAACGTCCGACGCCATGACCCGCCCCCTGGCCATGGCCCGGCTCATAATGGAGCCTTTCACGCAACAGACCAAGACAGAGCGCGGCAAGAGGCGGAGCAGGTGCCTCAGTTGACGGCTTACCAGACTCCCCCGGCTTATCCGACGACGTCCGTCGATGTGGGCATCCCTACCAGGACTGGGGGTGTCCCTTGCTTGGTGTCGGCTATCCGCAATGAATGTCTACCCAAGGACTTTAAAGGCCCTAGGAAGGTGCCCAATTACACGCCTGACTTACAACCCGCAGCCTGGATCGAGAGTTACGAGATGGCCATGGAACTACTGGAGGTCAGTGAGGCGGCAATGGCCAAGTACTTCACCATGATGTTGGATGGGACTGCCCGCACTTGGTTGAAAGGGCTACCACCGAACCCCATCGGGTCTTGGGCTGAGCTGAAAGCCCGGTTCATCCAAAACTTTAAGGATACCTGCAGGCAGTCTATGTCAATTGTGGATTTGACTAACTGTAAGCAGCAGGAGGGTGAATCCACGACGCATTGGGTTCGCCGGGTCAAGGAGATCATACATTCGTCAGATAAGATGGATGCCGGCTCAGCAGTCTTAATGTTGGAGCAGAATTGTCGTTTTGTGCCCCTGAAGATGAAACTCGGGCGGCTTAAGCGCGACTAATGATATGGGTACACTAATGGCGGCTCTTGTCAAGTACGCCGATTCTGATGGTACCAAGGATCCCCCTTCAGATGATGAAAGGACAGGGAAGGGAAAGAAGAACGGCAATGGCAAGGGTCCTCAGCATAACCCGGGGAACCAAGGAGGAGGCAAGCGCAAGGCCGACGGCAGCCTAGAGTTTGTGGCCAACGCCAGCTCACAAGGGAATAACCAGCGACGAAAGGGGAGGCCCCCTCCCCGAGGCGGCGGGTCAGGCCCGACGCTGGAGCAACTGTTGAATGAGCCTTGTCCAAGGCACGGTTCTAGAGAGAAGCCAGCGACTCATTTATGGAAGGATTGTGCAATCATGAAGGCCTTTAAGAATTACAATGGCCCGGGCGGCGGCTCAGGCGCCGGCGGCTTTCATGGCCCGGGCGGCGGCTCAAATTCTAGTCCTCAGAACGGTCAAGGGGGCTTTAATCAACAGTCTGGCCAGGGTCATCAACAGCAGCAGGGGGTTATCAGACCAATCCAAAGCAGCTTAGTGGTGGACAGTATCATGTGTTTACCACTAGTTTGTGCAAGCGATATCAGAAGCTTCACAAGAGGGCTGTGAATGCTGTTGAGACGGCAGTTCCATGCTACTTGCGGTGGTCTGAACAGCCTATAGTATGGAGCAGGGAGGATCACCCTCCACGGGTGGATAATCCGGGTCACTTGGCCCTGGTGGTGGCTCCTCAGGTGGGAGGATATAAGTTCACTAAGGTGCTCATGGATGGAGGCAGCAACATCAACATCCTCTACTATGAGACTTTCCGTCGTATGGGGTTGATTGATAAAAACCTCAGCCAGTCCAACACTATTTTCCACGGTGTGGTACCTGGTAAGTCGGCTTATCCAGTCGGCAAGATTGAGTTGGAAGTGGCCTTTGGAGATGAGAACAACTACAGGGTGGAGAAATTGACCTTTGAGGTGGTCAAGATAAGAAGTCCATACCATGCTATATTTGGACGGCCGGCTTACGCCAAGTTCATGGCACGGCCGTGTTATGTGTACTTACAGCTCAAGATGCCGGGTCACAATGGGACCATTACGGTTCACGGCAGCCGGAAAGTGGCTCTCGAGTGTGAGGAAGGTGATGCAGCTTATGCAGAATCTGTTTGTGCAACAGAGGAGTTGAAGTTTTACAAAGACAATGTTGACCCAACAGATATGACTTCTCTGAAAAAGCCAACTACAGAGCAAGAGCCGGCAATGAAATTTAAGTCGGCTGATGACACTAAACTTGTTGATTTTTGTTCCAGGTGACTCATCTCAGCAGTTTAGCATCAGTGCCAATCTGGATCCAAAATAGGAAAGCGCGCTCATCGAGTTCATCCGTGAGAATAGGGACATCTTCGCATGGAACCCTTCTGACATGCCGGGTGTACCTAGAGAACTCGCTGAGCACACTCTCAATGTTGATCCGAAATTTAAGCCGGTCAGGCAGTTCCTTCGGTGGTTTACTGAAGAGAGGCGGAAAGCTATTGGTGAAGAGGTGGCCCGGCTCTTGGCGGCCGGGTTTATTGTTGAAGTTTTCCACCCAGAATGGTTAGCTAACCTGGTGCTCGTGCTCAAGAAGAACGGCACTTGGCGGATGTGTGTGGACTACACGGACTTAAATAAGGCGTGTCTGGCTGATCCTTTTGCCCTTCCCCGTATTGATCAAATTATTGATGCTACGGCCGGTTGTGCGTGTTTAAGTTTTCTGGACGCTTATTCTGGATATCATCAGATTAAAATGGCGGTTAAGGACCAGGAGAAGACGGTGTTCATCACTCCCTTTGGAGCCTTCTGCTATGTATCCATGCCCTTTGGACTCAAGTGTGCACAGGCGACTTATCAGCGTTGCGTGCAGAGCTGTCTTCATAAACAGATTGGACGTAATGTTCATGCTTATGTGGACGATATTGTGGTTAAGTCCATAAAAGAGGAAACCCTGATAGATGATTTGAGAGAAACCTTTGATAATCTCCGGGTCTACAAGATGATGCTTAACCCGGCCAAGTGTGTCTTTGGTGTTCCTGCAGGCAAACTCTTGGGTTTCTTGGTTTCTGACAGAGGCATTGAGGCTAACCCGGAGAAGATCAAGGCCATCACCTCCCTGGCTAAGCCGGCGTGTATAAATGACGTTCAGCGCTTGGCGGGTCGCATCGCTGCTTTAAGCCGGTTTATAAGCCGTTTGGGTGAGAAGGCCATGCGCTTATATCAGTTGATGAAGAAAACTGATAACTTTGTCTGGAATGATGCAGCTAATACCGCCTTTGAGGAGTTGAAGAAGCAGCTGGCAGAGCCTCCAGTACTTGCTGCTCCGATTGATAAGGAGCCCTTATTATTATATGTGGCGGCGAACACACGAGCCGTCAGTGTGGCTATAGTGGTGGAGCGCAAGGAAGAGGGTAAGGAGCATCCGGTTGAGCGGCCGGTTTATTACGTCAGCGAAGTGCTCATCGAGTCCAAACAGCGGTATCCGCATTGGCAGAAGCTTGTTTATGGTGTGTTCATGGCAAGCCGGAAGCTTAAGCATTATTTCCAGGGTCATCCCATAACTGTGGTCAGTTCTGCCCCTCTTGGTGATATCATTCAAAACAGAGAGGCCACAGGGAGAATTGCTAAGTGGGCTATAGAACTGGGACCTCATGGTCTCAAATACGTGCCACGCACTGCTGTTAAATCTCAGGCCTTGGTGGATTTCATCAATGATTGGACAGAGTCACAGGTGCCCGAGCAGAAGCCGGATAACACATATTGGACTATTCACTTCGACGGGTCCAGGCAGTTCGAAGGCTCGGGGGCTGGAGTTGTATTGGCTTCCCCTAAAGGTGACAAGTTCCATTATGTGCTACAGTTGATATTTCCTTGCACTAACAATGCGGCTGAGTACGAGGCCTTGCTCCACGGTCTTCGGATGGCTAAGAAGATGAGCTTGAGCCGGGTAAGGTGTTTTGGTGACTCAGACTTGGTGGCTCAACAAGTATCAGGCAAGTGGGACTCTAAGGACCCTCTCATGGCAGCTTATCGCCGCGAAGTTGATGCCATTGCTGGGCACTTTCAGGGCTACCAAGTAGAGCACATTGATCGCAGGAAGAACGAGGCGGCTGATGCTCTAAGCCGGCTAGGCTCTCAGCGAAAGCCGGTGCCGCCTAACACTTTCCTGGACGTCCTGTATAGCCCTTCTGTTAAGTTGCCTACAGAGGAAGATTTGGTTGTCCCTGACCCGGAGGCACGACTGGTGGCGGCTCTCCATATCATACCAGACTAGACAATGCCATATCTGGCTTACATGACCCAGGGCGAGTTGCCTGAGGATGAAACTTTGGCCAGACAAATAACCCGGCGGGCTAAGTCAATGATTGTTATCAATGGCGAGTTGCATCATCGCAGTGTTACAGGAGCATTTCAGCGATGTGTCTCCCCTGAGGAAGGTCAAGAGATCTTGCGTGAGATTCACGAAGGGGATTGTGGCCATCACGCCGGCTCAAAGTCTCTTGTGGCCAAGGCTTTTCGCCATGGTTTTTATTGGCTGACGGCTCATGCTGATGCAGAGGACTTGGTCAGTAAATGTGATGGTTGCCAGAGGTTCTCACGACGGGCTCATGTGCCGGCTCAGGAGCTGAGGATGATCCCAATCACTTGGCCCTTTGCGGTCTGGGGGCTTGATATGGTTGGGCCTTTTAAAAGGTCCAAGGATAAGAAGACCCACCTCTTGGTGGCAGTTGACAAATTCACAAAGTGGGTGGAAGCTAAGCCAGTTAGCAAGTGTGATGCAGCCACGGCGGTTCAATTTATGAAAAAGGTGATTTTCCGTTTTGGCTTTCCGCACAGCATTATAACTGACAATGGCACCAATCTCTACAAAGGCGCCATGGAAGAGTTTTGTCAACGAGAGCATATCCGACTTGATGTTTCCTCAGTAGCTCATCCTCAATCCAACGGTCAAGCTGAGAGAGCTAATCAGGAGATTCTGAAGGGCATCAAGCCCCGGCTTTTGGTCCCTTTGCAACGGACTCCGGGTTGTTGGGTGGAGGAGTTGCCCTCCGTGTTATGGAGCATCAACACTACTCCTAACAGGTCTACAGGCTTCACGCCTTTCTTCATGGTTTACGGGGCGGAAGCAGTGCTCCCTAGTGACATCCGTCATGACTCACCTCGAGTGGCGGCTTATGTTGAGGCGGATAATGAACAGGCGCGCCAAGATACTCTTGACTTGCTGGACGAACAGCGTGATGTGGCAGCAGCCCGTTCAGCGATTTATCAACAAGACCTGCGCCATTATCATAGCCGCCGGGTTAAATCCCGGGTCTTCCAGGAAGGCGATCTCGTGCTCCGGCTTATCCAGGATCAAATAGATGCACACAAGTTATCCCCGCCTTGGGAAGGGCCCTTTGTGGTCAGCAAGAACTTGCACAACGGGTCATATTACCTCATTGACATTCGGGAGCACAAAGATTCACGTAAGTCGGAGGAAGAGACCCGTCGGCCGTGGAACATAGCTCAGCTTCGGCCTTACTACACTTGAGCCACCGGCTCTCATAATGTACATATTTCTATCAGCCATGTATATATTATGATAAGCAATAAAGCAGGACCTCTGTCCTTTTTTCTCCTCCAAATGTGCACGTGTTTTCTTTGCAAGATTAACATGGTAATTTGAAGGAGGATCCGGCTTATGATCGTATTCGAATCTTGCCGCGGGTAATATGGTCACTTGGGGGCTTCCTGTTCAAACATGGGTCGTATTCGAACCAAAGAGAACATAGCTGTCGATACCCATTTGATTGGCAAAGTGTCGAGCTCATTGGGAGGTTTTCTCTGATCATATTTGAATCATAGTTTAACCCCTTTGAGAACCGACGTGGATCGTATTCGAATCAGCGTCGTTAAACAATTCTTAAAATCACTTGGGGGCTTCCTGTTCAAACATGGGTCGTATTCGAACCAAAGAGAACATAGCTGTCGGTACCCTCTTGATTGGTATCGCCACACCCACTGGGGGCTATATGATCGTATCCGAATCTTAGCTTAACCCCTTTGGGCCAGGTCTCTGGTCGTATTCGAACCGGAAGCCCCTAAGTTTTTCCGCTTTGTCACAAGTTTTCTCTGATTATGTCAAGGTGTGTACAGCCGGGTCTCACTTTGCCGGCTTAACTTTGGTTTACAGTATTGCTGAACGCAATGGGTGTTATAAGACAGGTAAACCGGAGTTGTGGTACCAACCTTCTTATCCGGGTTATCTAAACCGGAAGTATGCTTGCAGGCTGTTAAGTATGTTCTTACGGCTGTATTCAGGATATCATTGAAGACAAGTCCTTTTTGATTCATATTCCGGGTTATCTAAAACTTATGATTCTCAGGGCGGTAAGCCGCCTCGAGACTTGTGATTTGCCCTTCTATGCAGGATAATTAAAGGCACCTCTTTTGAGGTTAAGAAAAACAAAGGATTGATTATGACCTGGAGAAACATCAAAGAGAACTTCAAAAGACTTCAGCATTCAAGGTGTGCACGGTGACACGGAAAAAATAAAGTGTTGGTCCTACTCTATTACAAGACTCGTTGAGTCCAAAAGGGTGAGGCATTGTTTGGTAAACCGCCAGCCGAGTTACGACGCTTGCTGAGTTGAAGTCTCCGGCTCGTTCCTATCTTCTCCTCCGGCTGATCCCAAGACCTGGAAAGTTGATGACTTCCAGTCGATGCCGCTGAGAGCTTCGAATTGGGCTTCCTCGTCAATTAACCCGGCCGGGTAAATCTCCGGGGCGAAAGTGTGCTGACGAGCCGGCGGGATCAAGTTGAGGGCTTCATAGCGAGGGGTTGGAATCCTCTGATTCTCCGCATTGTAACCCGGCTGGTACTTGGTCAGATCTGTGTCGTTCCCGATAAGGGTGGCCACCGGGCGTACGGCCTTCATGCAAGCTGCGAAGTCCTTCTGATCGAAAGCTGAGCCGTCTTCCTTCAGGCTTGGATAGCCAAGGGCGATGTCCGCCGGGTCTAACTCCGGCAGGAATGCCTTGGCCCGGCTCAGCGCGGCGATCGCTCCGGCTCTTGCAGAGGCCCGTCGCAGCTCTTGGATCCGTTGAGGCAGTACAGCGAGCCGGCGAAGGACTTCTGCCAGGTGAGTCGGCACCTCGTTGGATAGGGCCACCACAGCTAAGGCACGCTGTGACCCGGTGTAGAGCTGCTCCACCAGGGTATACACGGCCTTCAGCTTGGTGACCACGCTCTGGTTGAGGTTGGCACTTCGGGGACCTGTTTAACAGAATCAGATAAGCCGCCGACAAGGATGAAATTATGAGATATAAACATTCTAAACTTGATGAAAGCCGGCACGACGACTTACCGAGGATTGCGGCCACCATCTGGGACACTTGGCGCTTTAGGCCGGAGAGCTCGGCGGTCTTCTCGGAGAGAGCCTTCTCCGCCTGTTCAGCCCGGTTCACCAATGCGGCCTTTTCTTCGGCCCACGCCTTCCGCTCAGCATCGAATTCCGTCTTCAGCTTTTCTTGCGCGGCGATGCTGGACACGAACTTGGCGTTTGCCTTCCGGGTCTCCATCTCTTGCATCTTCAGCCGGCTCTTGACATCAGCAAGGTCAGCCTCAAGCTTCTTGCCAGCAGCCTGTATAAATTTCTGGGTTATGGCATGAACAGTTACTATATAAGTCCCAAGCGTTTTCCAAGCAAAGACACTTGGCACTTGGGGGCTAAAGCATATTGAACGTATCTATCTACAAACTGCCGGCTCAATTGAGTAAGCCAGAACCTAAGTCTACAACATATTCAATCATAAGTCGTCGACTTGGGGGCTAGCATGGTAAAGGTAACTATGCAGTAAGTAAGAGGACAGCAGAATGATACCTCAGATTTCTGCTGGATCTGGTTCACCATGGCAACCTCTGCGTCCCGGCTCTTGTACACTTGGCTGATGTAGCCAGAGCGAGCTCTCCAATGCTCAGGTTGGTGTAGTCGGAGAGGTCCAGGTTCACCCGGTGGGGCTGTAGCAACTCCCCCTTAGCGGAGCACTTGGCCAGCACGGTAGGTCTCCCCGGCTCAACGAACTCCGTCCGGGTGATTACCACGTCCGGGTCGTCTGCTGGTGGAGCCGAGCTGGAGGCCTCCGGGTTAACAGAAGCTTCTGTAGTTGCCTTGGTAGTTGGGGCAGCTGCCTCAGGTGCCTTGTCGGTTGGAATGGTGGCTTCGGGGGCGGAGGCAGCTGGCGGTTCTTGAGCCGTCACCTTCGGTTCAGGTAAATCCGGCACTCCGGCTGACTTGGTCTTCTTCGCTCTCTTGGTGAGCTTTGCCTGGGCACTGAAAGGACAGAAACGTTAAGCACAAAAAGGGTAAGTACAGACAAGTATAATATGAGATGGTTGTCATTACCCGGGCGCGGTCTTGAAAGCCGGAAGACTCGACTGCATAGAGTCGCCCGAAGAGGGGGAGGTCTCCTGATAATTTGAGTCAGAAGAATTGAGTGCCTGACGGATAACACCCGCCAACGGATGAAAAGGGTACAAGTGGGAAATAACCTCAGTTCGGCGCTTCCTTGATGTGTCAGGTAACCCGGAGGAGAGGTCGGTGTCCTTGTTGGTCCGGGTGTGACGCCGGCTCTCATGAACCTGTCGCTTCAAAATAAATTGAGGATCTTGATAAGCTAAAGGATGTGAAAAGCTTACTTTCCGGGTTACCCTTCGGACTTTCAGTTTTGGCAAGGGCTCCGAGTCGGAGGAAAGTGACATTACCTCTTCAACCACCGGGTTACTTGCGCCGGTGTCATCCTGTCAGTGAGCAAGTATTGATAAGGCGGACAGCAACAAACAGTGAATACAGCAAGGACTTAAAGGCACAGGGGTTACCTCTGACTCGGAGCTGTCGCTTAATTGCATCAGCTCTAAAGCAGTAGGCCTGCTTCCTTTCTTGCGAGGGGCGGCTTTCTTGGCGGCTTTCTTCACCTTTCTGGCCTTCTTGGCTGCCTCATGGTCATATTTGACCCGCCAGAACTTGTCATCAGCCTGAAAAATACAATGATGATTTCTTCAAACGATTCAGATGAAAGTTATATACAGAAGAAGATAGGATGATCAGATTGGCGGCTTACCGCTGGGGCTGGGTTGGTATTGCAGAAGGGGGCTAACCCGGTCCTTCCGCAGTCTGCCAGGCTCTCGTTTAAAAGAGCCTTGGTCATCTCCTCTGCAACGTCTTTAGGAAGATCATTGCGGCTGTGTCTCTGAGGGTCGTCCTTTCGGCCCGTGTACTCACACATTAAGCCGGGGCGGCGGCTCAACGGGATCACCCGCCACGAGATCCAGACCCGGACCAGATCGATTCCATTCAGACCATTGCCCAGGAGAGCCTTGATCTTGTTGATAGTGGGAAGCAGAGGCTGGCGCTCCGCCGGGGTCAGTTTGTCTGACAGTGGGTGTGTTGACTCCAGACGCGATGGGCGAAAGCCGGGCAGCGGACTTTCATCAGCCGGTGATGTGTCTTGGCAATAGAACCAAGTCATGTTCCAGTCCTTTGGGTGGCTCGGCGGCTCGGCATAAGGGAAAAGACAGTCTCTTCGCCGCTGAATGGAGATGCCACCTAGCTCCAGACTTGGCCCATTGGTGCACTCATTCTGACGGTTTAAATAGAAAAGCTCTCTGAAGAGCAGCAGACTGGGTTCTTCTCCAAGGTAAACCTCACAGAATACTTGGAAGTTGCAGATATTGGACACTGAGTTGGGTCCTATGTCCTGAGGCCGCAGATCGAAGAAATTCAGGACATCTCTGAAAAACTTTGAGCCGGGCGGTGCGAAGCCCCGGCTCATATGATCCGCAAAAATCACTACCTCCCCGTCCTTTGGCTGTGGTCTCTCTTCTGACGGGTCAGGGGCACGGTAGGACATGACGTCCTTCTTGGGCAGATATCCGGACTTGACAAAATCTGCTAGGGTCTCATTGGTGACATTGGACCTCATCCAGTTGCAAGTAATGGGAGCTTTGGGAGGCATGGTGAAAGTCGGCAGTCTATGATAAAAGGAAAAACGTCCGGGTTAATTATGAGCCGGAAGAAATCTACGGTTCAAGGTCAAGGTGGCGGCTTATGAAGGGGACTAATGGTATACATTTAAGTGCATCGGGCTATTTAAGCCGCCGAGGGATTGAGAGTAATTTGATTGTCTACAGACTTTATCACAGCTAAGCCGGAAATTTTATGGTGCATGGTTTTCTTTAAAGCCGGAAAGTTCTATGGCGCGGGGTTTCTTTAAACCGGAACTGTAAACTGCCGAGATTCAAGGATGGCAATTTTTACTAAGTGTGGTAAAATAGGTTTCACACATCGCAGTAAAAATTTTGGATCAAAATAGTCGGGCAAAAGAAAAGTTTCCAGACCTAGAAACAGACGCTGGAGAAGTTCTTGGGCTCGAACAAAGTTCTTATGCAGTAAAAAGAGAGCTACTTGCATGAAAAATGGGTCCTCAATGTCTTACTAAGTGTGGTAAAATAGGTTTCACACATCGCAGTAAAAATTTTGGATCAAAATAGTCGAGCAAAAGAAAAGTTTCCAGACCTAGAAACAGACGCTGGAGAAGTTCTTGAGCTCGAACAAAGTTCTTATGCAGTAAAAAGAGAGCTACTTGCATGAAAAATGGGTCCTCAACGTCTACTGCAGTAAGCCTATACAGAGCTAAGATCAAAAAGGGGCAGCAAAATTCAAATCTACTGAGGCCCGTGATGAACTACGAAGAACACGGACGAACTACTCGAGCCCAAGTACGGATCTGCCTATGGAGTAGCGGAGACTCACCGGAGCTGGAGAGGAGCGGAGGTTGCCGCCGTTTGTCTGGTCCGAGTCAGGGTGATGCAGCGGCCAAGGTTGACGAAGACCGGGGGCGCGACGGCGGCGGCAGTAGCAGAGCTCGGGCAGGGGAGCAGTGGCACGAGGAAGAAGATGGAGAGAGAAGTGGCTGAGAGCCCGTCGGGCCGGCCTATTTATAAGGCAGGTTCATAAGTGGGCGCGAGAATCAAGGAGACCACGGTGTGGTTATCTCCCCACGAAACGCCTCGATTTTCGGGATGACAGTAAAGAAAAAGATCCGTTGCGGATCTGGCGGAGTAAAAAACGGGCTTAATGGAAGATGACGTCACGGTGGATTATCCGGAGTCCAGAGGATGACGTCACGCCGGGTTATGGCCTTCACACAATTGTAAGCCGGAGGTTTTCTGTCGAAGGAATGGAAGATTGACATGAGCCGGCTCAAATCAATCTGGGGCCTAATGTTGAGGATATAGACCTTAGAGTCACCCGCCAGGAGGGGCCGGGTTACTCTAATGGTCATTACCAGAAGCCCGGCGCCAAGCTTGAAGACGGTGGGCCAGAGATGGGCTTAAGACCCGGATATGGCTTAAGGCCCGTAGTTACAATCATTATCATGGTAGAACTTGTAGTGCAAGGCAAGAATAGCTGAGAGTCTGAGCCGGACACTCTTATGAGCCGGCCGGGACTCTGAGAGCTGCTGGGCGTCAGACTCTCTATATAAAGGGATGACCCGGCAGCGGTTTAGGGACAAGAACAATCTCATCGAGAGCCGGGCATAGCAGTTTAGCTCCCTGGTGACCGTAACCCTAATCAATACCACCTCAACTGGACGTAGGCTTTTACCTTCACCGTAAGGGGCCGAACCAGTATAAACCCTCATGTTCCTTGTCCCACATTAACCCCTTCAAGCTTCCTAGCTGCGATGGCTCCATGACTAAGTCCTAGCTCGAGGACATCTGCCGTGACAATTCCACGACAATACCAGTGTTATGTTCCTTGATTTTTGCGTCCCTTACGCGGTTGGGTGATTTATGGGACCCCCTTGATAGTTCGCCTTGAATAAAACTCCTCCAGCAAGGCCCAACCTTGGTTTTACATTTGTCTACCTAAGCCTTTTTCCCTTGGGTTTTTGCGAGCCCGAGGGTCGTCTTATTTAAAACCCCCAGGCCAGTGCTCCTCTGAGTGTTGGTCCAAACTAGAGCCCTTTGCAGCGCCACCTCGGGGAAACTTGAGGCCTGGTTTTAGTTGTACGGACTGCTCATCCGGTGTGCCCTGAGAACGAGATATGTGCAGCTCCTATCGGGATTTGTCGGCACATTCGGGCGGCTTTGCTGGTCTTGTTTTATCATTGTCGAGATGTCTTGTAAACCAGGATTCCGAGACTAATCGGGTCTTCCCGGGAGAAGGAATATCCTTCGTTGACCGTGAGAGCTTATAATGGGCTAAGTTGGGGCACCCCTGCAGGGTATTATCTTTTGAAAGCCGTGCCCGCGGTTATGAGGCAGATGGGAATTTGTTAATGTTCGGTTGTAGAGAACTTGACACTTGACTAAATTAAAATACATCAACCGTGTGTGTAGCCGTGATGGTCTCTTTTCGGCGGAGTCTGGGAAGTGAACACGGTTTGGGTTATGTATGAACGTAAGCAGTTTCAGGATCACTTCTTGATCACCTCTAGCTTCGCGACCGTTGTGTTGCTTCTCTTCTCGCTCTCATTTGCGTATGTTAGCCACCATATGCTTAGTGCTTGCTGCAGCTCCACCTCATTACCCCATCCTTCCTATAAGCTTAAATAGTCTTGATCTCGCGGGTGTGAGATTGCTGAGTCCTCGTGACTCACAGATTCTACCAAAACAGTTGCAGGTGCCGAGGATACCAGTGAAGATGATGCAACCGAGCTCAAGTGGGAGCTCGATGAGGAACGTGGTCGTTACTATGTTTCATTTCCGGATGATCAGTAGTGGAGCCCAGTTGGGACGATCGGGGATCTAGCATTTGGGGTTATCTTATTTTCATTTGGATTTGACCGTAGTCGGTCTATGTGTGGATTTTGGATGATGTATGAAATAATTTATGTAATGTGTGAAGTGGCGATTGTAAGCCAACTCTCATTATCCCATTCTTGTTCATTACATGGGATTGTGTGAAGATGACCCTTCTTGCGACAATACCTACAATGCGGTTATGCCTCCAAGTCGTGCCTCGACACGTGGGAGATATAGCCGCATCGTGGGTGTTACAGCAACTACAAGCGCTGAGGCTCCAGCGTGTATATATATAGTGGAAAGAGAGTGTGAAGAGTGCAAACCCTAGAAAACAAGCGCCGAGGCTGCAGCGTATACGTGATGAGGTGATTATACTGTCACTACGAGATCGTATAGCTCCGTATCCATCCATTTTGACTAGTCAAAGAATCCTCCTGGCACCGCCCCAGATCACTTTCTCTCTCTATCATGCGGGGCCTACCTATCATTGGGTGGAAGAAAGAAGTCAAACAAAAACAAAATTATGCTCAAGTGTAGTTATCGAACCTGAGACCTCAAGTTTGATGAGCGAACAGGCTAACCAGCTACACCACCCTCCCGTTATGTTTAAGGAGAGGAAAATAACCTTTTATACATTCATGCATTCGTGTGACAAGCATGCCGTGTTTTTTTGCGTGGGAGTCATTGGGATTTAAATCATAATTGTAACATGTGGCTTTGGTGGTAAGGTCTTTCTGGGATTTAAAGCAATATTGGTAGTATAGAAATAATGCAGCCTTAGTCACCTTACCTCTCTCCACGTAGTACGTTGGGTCCCACCAGTCAGAGGGTGAAACAAACAAATTAATAAGAAAAAATAAAAGTGCTAGCGGTGTATCTTACCTCACATCTCGCTATTGCTCGTGAACACTGTCCAATTGATCCCTCTGTTCGCTCACGTACTATTTTAAGTGAATCCTTATTATAACATGCACACAGTTTTGGGCACTTGTATTCGACCTAAGTCAGTGTGCCACAGTATGTCGTACTACTCCCTCCGTCTAGGTGTAATAAGTCACGTTAGAAGGTGCAGCGGGACCAAGGTGCAAGCAGATTGGAGGAGAAGGAGAAACTTGACCGGTCCTTCCTCCAATCAAAGCCCTGATTTCTGTCTCTAAACGCAACAATTAATCCCAATAACTACGAGATGCCATTTTAGCTACCATGTAGGGCCACGTATTAACTCGCATGCAAGCCGACTTTGATTTCTTGACTGATCAACGCGTAGTTGCGCTCCATGCATTGGGTTTCTGGGGGAGATAACAAGGCAGAGTAAGGAGCATTTGGTTACATTGCTTATGCTGGTCATAGTGGTGAGTAACTTGGACTAGTAACATGCATATGTTACTAGTCTATGTTACTACTACCTTCGTCCCTGTTTATAGGTCCCCTTTGTAGTTTGTGCCAAATTTTGACCAAAGATTTAACTAACAAAATGTTAATGCATGTCAACAAAACTTATATCGTTAGATTCGTATTTGAACATAGTTTTCAATTATATAATTTTTTGTGACATGCATGAAAATTGTGTTAGTTAAATCTATGGTCAAAATTTGACACGAAATACAATGGGGACCAATAAACCCGGACGTAGGTAGTACCTTCATAGTGGGTAGCAACATATGGATGGTAACATGCAAGTCTTCATTAATTGAGATATAGACTCATTTTACCTCGGGGTGTGTTATGTTACAGTAACATATTATGTTACCACAAGCATTTGTTTCCTCATTAACTCCATGCCACATAAGCAATTTTTTCTTGGGATGTGCTATGTTACTACCTAAGTTACTCCCACTATGGCTAGCCCAGCTAGCCAGGTTTCGCTTTGCCAACCTTGCCTGGTCAAACGGTTTAGTTTTTTTCTTACCCGCCTTGCCCCATGAAAATCGTAGTCATGAGTGGGTCGCCGATTTTTCCCTGCGCGAAGTTTGCCGTCGGAAGCGAGCCGATCTGGCTCTCCTGAGCTAGCAAGGTTTTTCTAGCCCACCCAAGCTTGCTTGCCCACAAAAGATAACATATTTTAACAGTTCCAAACGACTAACCTTGCCCGGCTAGGCTATAAAATGTTCTTGCTAAGGATCCAAACGCTCCCTAAGTAAAAACGCTCGCTAGCAAAGAGGCCAGGAGGGGATTGAGATGCGAAGTTAATGGACGACGCCTAAACATTTTGGGAATATTTGATTTTCCTAAGATGACTTAACACCTAGACGGAGGGAGTACTACTCCTCAGTCCAGGTTTGATGGAATATTCATCACCTCTTCTCTTCTTGTGCGTACTCCATTTGTATCTCACTTCCTGTGGCTTCGCACTCGCACGATATTCCTATTCTATGAACCTGTGTGTGCGTGTGCGTGTGTGTTTAACAGCATGTGTGTGTTAGAGAGAGCGACACATCGACCTACTCCTACAGAGAGATGGTGTGTAGTGTATGATTTAGCCGCGAGAGTTGGTGCATCATCTCGTTTCCGGGCGTCCGGTTGGGACAGGCAGACAGCTGCCACGCCCGCTCCTGACCAGCCTGGCCCACCCAAAGCCCCTCCATCACCCACACGCGTTTCCCACCCGAAACGGTCAGCACTGCTCCAAAGAATCAGTGCCGCATTCATGCCCGGGCAGAGCGAACGCGACCTCTCACTGGCGCCTGCGTTGAAGGGAGAAGCGGATTCAAGAGTGATGGTTGCTTCGTTCGTCCAACTTACTGCTGGGTCTATGTGATTTGACGGCTCATTGGTCATTATTACTAAGGTGGTAGGACTGCTGGATGTCCCACGCTTTCGGCGAAAGGAGGTACTACTAGATTACAATTTTCTTCATTCTTACAGCAGAGGAGTGCGAAAGCAGTGAAAACACGGAGGCTGAGTGATTACATGGCCCACCTCACACTATCACCATATTTTCTAGACACCGTGTGACACCTAACACTTTACATAGTACTAGTATAGTACGTACTGTAATTTATCAGCGAGATACATTTGTACAAGGCTATGAAGCTTCCAGCTTCGGTTTCATGTATCTTGCGTCCAAGGTTGCCCGCTGCAATATTTCATCAAATATAACGGAGACTAACATGCATGCTATTGCATCTCAATGATTGACAGATCATAGCCAATATGTACTCCCTCCGTTCCAAAATAAGTGTCTCAACTTTATGCAAACTTTAGTACAAAGTTGTACTACTACTAAAGTTGACACTTATTTTGGAACAGAGACAGCTAAAAAAACAATCCATGCAGTCCCTAGCCCTTGAACAGTAAACCCTAACCAGGCTTTAATTTGCTGGCAACGTTGGAGCTTCCGAAGAAATGAAGTTTGCAACCCTTTGACCATCGGATCATTTTGTGCAGTTTCACCAAAATCGAGATGAGCATCCCTGTGGCAGAGAAATTGAAGAAGCATGATTAGAATAAGATTACTGGACTAGTTGATGAGACATAAACTCATCACAAATATAGTATGTACAAGCCAGTAGAGGTATGTGCGGGGCAAAGAAGTAGAGAAATATCCACATGGAGTGATGTGGGCAGCTGGAGCTGTGGTGCAAGCCGGCTGTAAAGGAAGTTGTACCTGATGGATGTCGGGACATAGCTCAACCTAGAGGAGGGCGGCCGGCAGCGGCAACTGCCCACGTCGCGGCAGTGAGCAAGGGACGAAGGCAACCTCACCGGCTTTGTGAGAGAGAACGGCGGGGACCCCTGATCAGGACGTGCCGACAGTGGGTTTTCGACGTCGGCGACGGCGACCGCATCTACACTAAGCATCCACCCCTTCCCCCGGCAGACGTGATCCGCCGGGATGTTAGAGATGTGGCCGCAGTCATTTTGTGCGAGAGAGTGTGAAGAGAGCAACCCCAGCAAGCAACCGTGTAGGCTCGTCCTGGCTATGTATATAGTGGAGCGGTTTCCTTTTCTCTCCATATGAACCTATTTATATTGCTTACGTGCCACTGAAGAAAAAAACTTTATTTATAAATGACGCGGCACCTACGACTCGTTCTCCTATAAACCCTGCGCTTGGCATCTCCAAAATATTAACCTTGCGATTGGCTCTTCGCCTCTTTGGGAAGTCGAGCAATAATGGTACTGGAGTATATATCGTTCTGGCTATATGAGGCCGAATGAATTGCTGCACGTCCACCACGTGGGCGAGGGTCGAGGGGCGAGGTAGAGTGCCTACTTTTACGTCTGTTTCAATATGGACTACATACGAAGCAAAATATGTGAATCTACACTCTAAAATACGTCTATATACATCGGTGTTTGGAGTATGTAATAGTAGTTCATATTGAAATCTACTAAAGGACATATATTCCAAACAATATGATAATCTCTCTAACCAAGGTAGGGACGAGGAGTAAACGGAGGGAGTAGTAAAATTTTCTCCTCGTCATGCGAGCCACCGCGCGCGTGGGCGTGGGAGCGCGCGTACTCCGAGCAAGCTTCACCTCGTCCTGTGAGCCACCACGCCCGTGGGCGGGGGAGACGGCGTACTAAGCAAGCTTCTCCTCATTCTGTGAGTTGACGGGACACATCAAAAGTAATACGTACATAGCATCTCGAGTGTATAGAGCCTTGCCTCTAAGGTAGGCCCCACATGGTTTGCCTCTTTTTTAACATAATGCGTCAAGTTGCAATTTGTTTGTTCACCCATGGTAGACGATCCTCCATCAAGTGGATAACCAGTACACGTGTCAAATGACCATGTGGGCTGCCTTTTCATACAGAAATGAGCTCCACCGTGTACCCGCGCGGGTGTGGTTGGGAAAGAGACGGGAGTAGGTGCGCCGTGCGTGCACCTCTTCTCTTCGTGCACGTCCCCCACCTACGTGGGTGTGTGTGAGAGAGATACAAACCTAGACAGATGGCGTGTGCATTCGTGAGTGTTTTTTGATTGGGGGGGTGATTTCGTGAATGTATTTGTGGGAATATGTGTCGATGACATCTCAAACAAAAATTTGACACATGAAGTGTGTGTGAAATAGAGGCCTATCTATATCATATATAGAGGGGGCAATCCACGAGAAGAGAGGGAGGGGTCACAGATATCGATAGAGTCAAAGAGAGGATCAAGTGGGTGGGTGCGAGATCGATGAAGAGAGCTATCGAAATTGTGTGTGTGCAAGTCAAAGATATAGGGCGACTGACCTACCGGAACGTCAGAGGGCACAGGGCAAGTTTGTGTGTAATTTCCTTTTTGAATGGCAGTTCCAAAAAAACCAAAGAAAGGTCCCTAAGGGGCATTCTTTTTTTTCAATCTAAGATTCAAGAAGGGACTCCACGAAAGAATATCAAGACTTACTAATTATTATACATTTTTTCATGGATTCTTTGGTCAAGAATTGTCTTAGATTTTTTTTATTTTGACCTGATTGAAATTAAGTGGATGCAATGAAAAAAGAAATTGAATTAGACTACTTAACTATTTCAATCTACTAATCTATTCTATGTAGATTCAAAGATAATATAATAGAAAGAGGCAAGGAGACATGACTAGAGCGCTCGATGTATCAGTGTGTGTGGGGGGGAAGGGAGCCAGAGGCCTAACTAGAGAGGTAGAACGACTTGTATATGTGTTGAGAAGGAGAGACCCAGCTATGTCTTGAAGGGAGATCAGTCGACATCCATACATAACTTAAGGACGGGAAATACGTTGGGATAGAGAGAGAGAGAGAGAGAGAGAGAGAGGAGAGAGAGAGGGAGGGAGAGGGGTAGAGTGCTGGATGGGTGATGGAGTTGCTTCTCGAAGATGGTGGGAGAGGCCTACTAGACAAATTGAGGGTAGAACTGCAATATTATCAATAAGAGTGGGGATGTGTTTCTGTGTGTGCCTGTGTGTGATAGATCTGTCAGAACGCATGCATGGATGATGAAGGGGAACCATGTGTTTGGTAAGCAAACCTAACTAGATCGGTAGATCAATTGTTGTTTGTCGGAGGAAGGGAGAGACATAACTAATGAGGTAGATCGATCGACGCGTGGGGAAAAACGAGTTATAAGGACCTAGCTAGCTATATGTATAGCGGGAGATCGGTCGGTCTACATCCATTTGTTAGAGGCAAATAAGGCCCAACGAGACGGATAGACAGAGAAAATGGAGCTAGGAGGTGGTGCGAGAGGCCGAGCTACTAACTAGATAGTGGGAGGAGTGTGCGGTAGTGAGATCGACGAAAAGAGGGGCGAGATTTTACACGTGTGTGTGGGACCGTATGAGAGACACGAGGCATGGACACAGAAAGGAGGAGATGGAAGGTGTGTGTGTATGTTGTAGGCAGGCATCGCTGGAGAGGTTGAACGATCGGTGTGTGTCGGAAAGGAGTTGTGAGACTGTGGGAGAATGACCTAAAGAAAAAAATGATTGTGCGCGATGGATAGAATGTTGAGGGAGGGGGAGGGCGAGGAGGGCGTGTGCATGCACGAGAGAAAGTTAGTGCTAGCTACAAAGGTTAGAGGATTGTGTGGGTGTAAGAGACTAACAAAGATCATAATTTGATATGAAAGTGGATTCATATATTTGAATAGGAGATCATAGTGTTATAAACATATGCATGCATGAATATAGCGGTGATACGCGTGCTGTGGTTTTGCACATGTTATACCATAATGTGATAATGCATGGCGTTTGCAACTCACAGCTAAATGTCGAACAATCTAAACCATACTATACATCGAACAATCATACATTTTATTTGAATTTGAGATAATGTGTGGCTTTTGCAGCTTACAACTAAATATCAAACAATCTAAACAATAGCATATATCGAACAATCTCACATTTTATTTGAATTTGTGGTAATGTGTGGTGTTTGCAACTCACATCTAAATACTTGTAGGCGTAGGGGGCGGGGCACCATACATTATGTGATAAACACATTATACATATGAGACATGGTTTAGATTATGAAGATCTAGCTAGAGCTTGAAATGTACTGTGATTTGAAATCAACATAAAGTGGATTCAAAAAATCAAGTTCGAGTTCATCTAGTACACATAGTTCATATCTAACTCGACAGTAATCATGTGATGTGTTGTGAAGATAATACACAAACGATGGTTTAACTTGACAATAATGATGATTGTAGATCTTCTTAAAATATAGAAACGAATTCAAATGGTTTGACTTCACAAAAATCATTATAGTAGATCTTATTCAAATAGAGAAATGAATTCAAATTTAGTTCATATTGAAGCGGTAGTATATACGTTTGAAATGCACTAAAATGTTCATTTGAGTAACAGGTTGCATGCATTATACACGTAGCGAAATATTTTAATTGAACATAACATGAATTCAAAGTTTTGAGTGGCATTTGTAGTGGGGATTGATTTGGTACAGTACACGGGACTAGACTCTCTTGTGTGGTGCGAATTGATTTCTTTTTGTTTTTTCGTCGACGGAAGTGCGAATTGATTTGGTACAATACACGTTAGGCTTGTCCAGAAATTTCAACCCGCGCCTTGTTACCCTGAAATATTTAAGATATATCTTTGTCTCTTTGTGCTCCGAAAACTCCCTCCATCTCAACCCGCGCTATCGGCGTTCTGGAAACGGGGGTCCCCAGACTTGCCTGCCTGCGGCCCACGGCGTGGCTATGCTAGCGGGCATGTACGGCCCATCATCATCAACAAGGCATTCAAGTCCCTCGCGAGGGGCCAAGCCTCACAAGGCAGACAACGCAGACCTCCTCAGGAGCGGCCACACCAGGCTGCCTCGCGAGGAGCGGAGATATCAAGGAGGGGTAAACCTCACGAGGCTCTCGTGACGTGAGCCATGACGATCAACACCAGGCGGGCACCAGGCGGGCGCCAGCGCGCGCAGCGTCCTTGTTTCCTCTTTGGTGCCAAGGGAGCAAGCGCAGGCGCGGAGTACCGAGGCATCAGGCAAAGGTTTCCCTATTAGTGCAACGAGACCAAGACCAGCAGGCCAGAAGGACGAAGGTCCCGTGGAGCCCAAGACGGCGTCATCACTAGAGCCCTTTCGCAGGCGAATACCGCTTTTGTCAGGATAGCTTGTACTAGCTGTCCCCTTTCAAATTGGCCGCCGTTGTTGGCTCCCTTCCCGCTCAATATTTGGGGAGAGGACCAGGGCCTATATAAGTAGAACTAGCCACCACCGTAGAGGCAACTCATCTTGGACTGGATCCACTCCATCCTCACACGCACAAGTTCGCAGAGCACAAGAACACCTCAACCTCAGGAGGTTGTTCTTCCCCTTGTACTGTTCATCATCAACGGTGGCCCGAACCAATATAAATCTCGTGTCTTTCTGTGTTGCGAGTTCGTCGAGTTCGTCCGCGAGATCTTAGCGAGCTAGGGCGTAGATCGATAGGAGGGAAAGAACTTTGCGCGCACCCCAGAGTTCGAACCTTAAGGGTTTTACCGGAACCCGTGATCCGACATTTGGTGCGCCAGGTAGGGGTGCGCCGGAGCCTCTTCCCCGCCGATCGGTCCGCCGATGCTCCATGTCCCGATGTCCGGCAATCCAAGGCCATACGCCGACCACTGGGCAGCTTGGCCAGCCCAAGCGGTGTCACCCGCCCATGAAGACCTCGACCCCGCGCTCCAGGCGGCGCGGGCGCCATCCAACGCTGCGGGGCGCGGGCGGCGCGGCCAGGCGTCGTCCACCCTCACTCCACGGCAAGTGGGAGCCGCTGCAAGGGCAGCAAGCCACGCCGTAGCAACGGCGCCGCACACGTGGCGGGAGCAGGCAAACATGCGAGCAGCGCTCACGGTGGCGCGAGAGCTGCTGCGGTGCCGGCTGATGGAGAGCGGCTGACTTGGCGGGCCTCGCCGCAACCACGCGCCATCGGGTGTGCCTGGGGGCTTCGTCAACACCAGCACGGCCGGCGGCGCAGGGGGCTCCGCCGCCCACGACAAGCATGAGCACAAGCGTCGCCTCCCATGGTCCCAGTGAGATGCCGCGCTACCATCCTCAGGACGCCACACTGGGCCGGGCAACATGGAGTGTGGGGCACTACGGTGAGGTGTTCGGGGTAACGGCCCCGGAAGCCTACGTGCCCCGCATGATGGACCAGGAGTACGCACCGGAGGACGACCCTGGCTTGTTCCTCGGAGAAGATTGGGAAGAAGGGACGCTAGAAGTGGAAGCCTTCCAGGAACCGACGGAGAACCTCAACGATCGCGCCAGCAACAACAACTACAGGGTACCACTAATCTCTCAGGAGTAGGCTTACGCTAACTGTGGGCTGCAAGTGAATCAGGTCACAGTGTCGGTCGACGACCCCAACGCAGCAGCATCCCTTCCGCCGGGGGAAGCACGCTGGGGGACGCGAGGAGGGAGCTAGGAGCAAGGCCCCTCCCCACTTCGCGCGAAGCCAGGCAATGCCCGAAGGTAGGCCCTCTTCCAGGGAGGTGTCGGCGAGCCTTCCCCCGGCAGAGGACCTGTGGTCACCGAGGGCGCCGCTAGCGTCCCCTTCCCCCCCTTTGTGTCGTCCAGGTTGCCGGTCGGCTCAAAGGTGGTCGAGGGTGGCGCAAGGCGGGGCCCTCGTCTGGCGATATGAAGCAAGGCCGGTTCCTGTGAAGAAGGCCCAGTGCTTGTGAAGCTCGCCGCCCGTGACACTCTCACGTAATAATGAGTGGGGTTGTACACGCCGCGAAGTCTCACGGGTGCCGGCCTCAGGCCCTGGGGCTCCCTCCCACACCTAGTGGCAGCACTTAGCTCCGCACTGGTGAGAAGACTTGAAGACCAGAAGACTAGACTAGGCGCCGGTTCTGGCCATTTGCTTTGGATCTCTTCTTCTGTAGCCTTGCTTTCTGGATTTGGATTTAAGTTGAAGTCGAGCTTTTGTCGATGTGTGTGGGGGGTGAATTTTCTCATTTAATCGATTTCTTGCTATCTGGTTCTTGCCTTGTTCTGGAGCTCACGCTCGCCGCCTCCCCCTCGCGGGCCCCTCGCGAGCAGGGCTGGGCCCAGCACGCACGCCGCGCGCGCCGATCGGTGCAGGAACCTCGCGAGGCCCTCTCGGGCAGGTCAGCAGACCCTTCAGGAGCTCCGTGGCGACTCTCGACCTTACAACCCGATTCAGGGCCTTCTCCAGCTAAGGTAAGCCGCAGCGGCAAAACTTGCCGTCAGACTCATGACCGACCAAAACACACCCTCGGTTCGGCATAAAGAAGTAGAAATCATGGTTTGCTTACATGAGGGGCTCCCCCTCCCAAAATGCTCTCACGATCTTTAGGGGCCACGCCCGAGTTTTTACATACAGGGTGAAGCAGTAAAAGGACCAGGAATTAGCCAGATATGTCACTCGCCGCGTCCTCCGCGTCGTCTTCGGATGCACCGCTTGCGTCGCTGTCACCATCGTCGGCGCTGTCACCATCGTCGGCGCTGCCGCCACCGTCATTAGCGCCGACGTCCCCATCATCGACCACATCGCCTCCGTCCGCGGCAACCACCACCGCGTCGTCCTCTGATGTGAAGGCCCTGACCAACGCGTCCACATTGTCCTCTACCCACCGCGCCAGGTCATCCCGGACGACCGCAGGTACGGGGGCGATGGCGGTGTCAAAATCGAAGTCGGGGTTGGCGTTCAGGAGATGGCTGAAGACACGGGAGAAAGCGCGCTCGACCAGGCCGCGACTCCTCTCTTCCACGAGCCTGCGAGCTTCGTCAGATCGGGCCTCCAAGCGTGTCACCACGTTGGTGAAGAAGCGGAGGTGACTGGCGTAGTCATTCACCTGAGGATGGGGGTCGCTCGCGTCACAGACATGGCCCAGGGCGGTATTGGCACTGTTCCGAAGATCCTGAAGCATGGGAGCGTGAACGCGCTCCAGCGTCCGTCTCTCCTGCACCTCCTCACGACTCTGCCGCGCGACAGACTCGGCACCGTCAACCCGCCTCTAGAGGAAGAGCAATTCGGCGCGGGCGGTGGCCAGCTCCGCCTGCGCCGCGGCCAGGGCGACGGCCATGGCCTTCGCGCGCCTCTCTGCATCAGCTAGCCTGGGCCTGAGGGCAGCGGTCCTGCCCACATCCTCCGTTCCCGCGAGCTTCAACTTCAAGTCATACCTACCCTCCAGATCTACGCGAACCTCGGCCACCCGGCGGTCGACTTCCTCCAGGACCTTGGCCTCGCGAACCCCAATGACATCTTCTGCTTGAGCGACTTGATGCTCCCTCGTCTCCAGTTGCTCGAGCTCAAGGCTGCGTTCCACGGCTTCCAGAGCCAGCGCCTCCTCACGCTTCCGCACCTCCTCTTCCTCAGCATGCATCCCCCTCAGTGACGCAAGGGCGGCTCTGCGCGCCTCCACCTGACGCTCGAGGGACGCACTCCGGGCTTGGAGCTCCCACGCGCGCTTCTCCGCAGCCTCGCGGCGGCGGTCAGCCTCTTGAGCCTCCTCCAAGGCTCGGGAGCAAGCTTCGCGGGAAACCATGAGGGATGCCTCGGCCTTCGCATTGTTAAGATCACGCCGGTAGCGGCCCAGGTTGACAGCCACCCTCAGCTTACGCCACTCCTCCGCTAGTCGAAGACCTTCAGCCTCAAGATGCGAGTCGACACCCGCGAGCTCTTCACGAAGTCGGCTCATCACGCCCATCGCCTCCTAGAAGAGCTCATGGCGAAAGACGCTTCACCCGCGCTCGGACTCGAACGCGCGGCTCATCTCGTCCTCCACCCCGGGGGCTGAAGGCGAGGCATCAAGCAGCGCACCACCTCTCGGCAGGGGGCTGGGGGCTGGTGCTGCCCCAGGCACCAACCAGTTCTCGCGGGGGGCCCTCGCCGGTCGGGGCCCGCTGCTTGAAGAGGAACCGAAGACTGAAGCCAACCAGGTACTGTCCATGATTGGAGGAGGGGTCCTGGGCACGCCCGCCAGGCTCCATGCCAAGATGTAAGGGAGGAACGACAAGGACGCAGGATCAGCACGCCACGAAGGCAAGGGCACTCCCGCAACCAACCCTGCTCCAGGGGCAGCAAGCGGGCTCGGAGCGCTCAAGGCCAATGGGGGAGTCGAGGAAGGAGGGGGCCGTTTCTCAGGAGGCGCAGCAGCCTCGACAGAAGGAGCCCTGAAGGACTGACATCAGGAGAAGAAAACAGCACACAAGAAGCCATAGCAGTACGGTACTTACACGTCGACGGTGATGTACTTCCTTCGCTTCAGCGGCCCGAAGATGATGTTGCCGCTCAGGGATCCTTTCCTCTTGCGGAGCTCCTCGAAGTCCATGCAAAGCCGACCGAAGCACTGGACATGGCGGCCAGCGCGGGGCGAGGCCGAGTAAGAGCTTGGAGGGACTGCTCCAGGGGTGCCCGGCTGCGGTGAACAGTCGGGCGCCGTCTCACCACAACCTCCCGAGGTATCCGGGGCCTTGGCCTCGGGAACCGCATGTTGCGTCGCCTCAGTAATCGACGCCCCAGGGGAGGGGTTGCGAGCTCCCGAGGACGACGCCCTAGGATCACCAGGCGGCATAAGCTCCCCAGCACTCGAGCCGCCAACCTCCGTCGGAGCTTGCCTCCCTGCGCCCACACTTGGGGTGAGCTCGGCACCGGCGGCGAGGAAGGGAACCACGTCAACAGGGTTCTCGCGGGGCCCCACCAGGCCAGTCGGGCGCAGCCCCCACTCGTCAAAGGAGGGCATGCTTTCGGCAAATTCATCCTTGTTCTTGTTGGGTAACGTAGTCATTTCAAAAAAATTCCTACGCACACGCAAGATCATGGTGATGCATAGCAACGAGAGGGGAGAGTGTTGTCCACGTATCCTCGTAGACCGAAAGCGGAAGCGTTATCACAATGCGGTTGATGTAGTCGTACGTCTTCACGATCCGACCGATCAAGTACCGAACGCACGGCACCTCCGAGTTCAGCACACGTTCAGCTCGATGACGTCCCTCGAAATCCGATCCAGCCGAGTGTTGAGGGAGAGTTTCGTCAGCACAACGGCGTGGTGACGATGATGATGTTCTACCGACGCAGGGCTTCGCCTATGCTCCGCAACGATATTATTGAGGTGTAATATGGTGGAGGGGGGCACCGCACACGGCTAAAAGATCGTAGATCAAATTGTGTGTAGAGGTGCCCCCCTGCCCCCGTATATAAAGGAGCAAGGGGGGCGGCCGGCCGGCCCTTGGGGCGCGCCAAGGAGGGGGGAGTCCTCCTCCTAGTAGGAGTAGGACTCCCCTTTCCTAGACCAACTAGGAAGAGAGAAGGGGGAAGGAAAAAGAGGGAGAGGGAGAGGGAAAGAGGGGCCGCGCCCCCCTCCCCTAGTCCAATTCGGACTCCTCATGGGAGGGGGCACGCCACCTCCTGGGCTGCTGCCCTCTCTCTCCCCTCAGGCCCACTAAGGCCCAATACTTCCCCGGGGGGTTCCGGTAACCCCTCCGGCACTCCGGTTTTATCCGAAACTTCTCCGGAACACTTCCGGTGTCCGAATATAGTCGTCCAATATATCAATCTTTATGTCTCAACCATTTCGAGACTACTCGGCATGTCCGTGATCACATTCGGGACTCTGAAAAACCTTTGGTACATCAAAACATATAAACTCATAATATAACTGTCATCGTAACGTTAAGCGTGCGGACCCTACGGGTTCGAGAACTATGTAGACATGACCGAGAAACCTCTCCGGTCAATAACCAATAGCGGAACCTGGATGCTCATATTGGTTCCTACATATTCTACGAAGATCTTTATCGGTCAGACCGCATAATAACATACGTTGTTCCCTTTGTCATCGGTATGTTACTTGCCCGAGATTCGATCGTCGGTATCTCGATACCTAGTTCAATCTCGTTACCGGCAAGTCTCTTTACTCGTTCCGTAATACATCATCCTGCAACTAACTCATTAGTCACAATGCTTGCAAGGCTTATAGTGATGTGCATTACCGAGTGGACCCAGAGATACCTCTCCGACAATCGGAGTGACAAATCATAATCTCGAAATACGCCAACCCAACAAGTACCTTCGGAGACACCTGTAGAGCACCTTTATAATCACCCAGTTATGTTGTGAGGTTTGGTAGCACACAAAGTGTTCCTCCGGTAAACGGGAGTTGCATAATCTCATAGTCATAGGAACATGTATAAGTCATGAAGAAAGCAATAGCAACATACTAAACGATCGAGTGCTAAGCTAACAGAATGGGTCAAGTCAATCACGTCATTCTCCTAATGAGGTGATCCCGTTAATCAAATGACAACTCATGTCTATGGCTAGGAAACATAACCATCTTTGATTAACGAGCTAGTCAAGTAGAGGCATACTAGTGACACTCTGTTTGTCTATGTATTCACACATGTATTATGTTTCCGGTTAATACAATTCTAGCATGAATAATAAACATTTATCATGATATAAGGAAATAAATAATACTTTATTATTGCCTCTAGGGCATATTTCCTTCAGTTCTTGCAATGGTACAGCAGGCAGTTCTTCCCACGCAAGTCGTCCAGCAAAGGGACTGAGGGAGTCCTGGATTAGGGGGTCCTCGGACAGCCGGACTATATCCTTTGGCCGGACTATTGGACTATGAAGATACAAGATTGAAGACTTCGACCGTGTCCTGATGGGACTCTCCTTGGCGTGGAAGGCAAGCTTGGCAATACGGATATGTAGATCTCCTCCCTTGTAACCGACTCTGTGTAACCCTAGCCCCCTCCGGTGTCTATATAAACCGGAGGGTTTAGTCCGTAGGACAACAACAATCATACCATAGGCTAGCTTCTAGGGTTTAGCCTTTACGATCTTGTGGTAGATCAACTCTTGTAAGACTCATATCATCAAGATCAATCAAGCAGGAAGTAGGGTATTACCTCCATTGAGAGGGCCCGAACCTGGGTAAACATTGTGTCCCCCGCCTCCTGTTACCATCCTCCTTAGACGCACAGTTCGGGACCCCCTACCCGAGATCCGCCGGTTTTGACACCGACATTGGTGCTTTCGTTGAGAGTTCCACTGTGCCGTCATCATAAGGCTGGATGGCTCGCCTTGTTGTCAAGGACAACATCACCTCTGGGGGAGCCCTGGCTGTAGGCCAAACTCTCCGACTAGGCGGTTTCGTCATGACCGCCTGTTCAGCCGCTGCGCCGACGATGACTTCCCGGATCATCGAAAACAGCCTCCACGTCAGCTCGGGACTCGCCGAGCAGTTGGATCCAATAGAGCTCTCTTCTTTGAATAAGCTCTTGGATCACATCGCCGCTTTGGGAGTCGCTACGTACTATGATCAGATCGGGCTTAAACCCGACCAAAGGGAGATTAACTCCCCGCCGGTCACCCATCAGATAGCGGTCGTGGAGGAGCAATGCGGCGATTCTTCCTCTATCTTGAGGACAAACTATGTCCGGATTCCCGAGCTCTCTGAGCCGGATACCCGTCTACGGGAGGACATCGCCCAAACCCTGAACCTAGAATCAGGCAGCGGGCCAGACCTATTGGGCAATATCCCGGAGCCCGAACTTCCAAGATCGGAAACTCCTCCGCCCCTGGGTCTCAGATCGGGTCAAGGTTCGCACTTAAATCCACCCACCCACTCAGATATAAACGATCTTTTCCAGATTAGACAAGAGACCCAGGAGACAGTACACCACTATTGGGCCAGATTCCTCCTTGTAATGAACAAGGTCAAGGACTGTCGCGAGGAAGACGCAATTTCATTCTTTTGCAATAATTGCACGGACAAGGGAATCCTCAACGCCATAAGTCACTGTGACATGGCACACTTCGCTGACTTGGCGGCCATAGTACGGAAGTACTATGCGATGGAAAGCGCCTGGAAAACCCAAACAAAATTTTGGGATGCTCCGACTCTGACAAAACCCCCAGTCCGAACTAAAAGGGTGCACTCTCGGAAGTTGCCCGACCCAATTACAAAGAAGCAAAAGCCCACTACAGGGAGTGGAACCGTATTGGAGGGATGGCTTAAAGGGCCAAGCCAAATTCATAGTACAGCGGATACCATACCAACACACAGCCTTAGAGCATGTTGGGTACTCCGGCAGGTGGCCAAAAGCGGTGAGGGTCTCCTTATTAACAATACCGCAGAGCACCATCCCGTGGAGAACAACAATACAGTATTGACAGTCTTCGAGACCTTCGCCTCAAATAATAGGCGTAAGCGAGAACTCCGCAACATTACCGAAGTCTGCCACGTGGCAGCAATAAATCCATGGAGCGATACGGCTATCACCTTCAATGCCAGTGACGAACCTAAATTTCGAACAGCCCGAGCACCAGCCGCCTTGGTCCTTAGTCCAATTGTGGACGGCTTCCGGCTTACTAAAGTACTCATGGACGGCGGCATCGGATTAAACCTCATCTATGAGGAGACTCTTCAAAAATGGAAATAGACAGAAGCCGCATTGACCAAAGCAGCACGACCTTCAGAGGAATCATCCCTAGTCGGGAGGCACGATGTGCTGGGAAAATCACACTAGATGTGGTATTCGGCACGCCAGAGAATTATAGGTCTGAAGAAATCACATTCCAAGTGGCCCCGTTCAATAGCGGATACCACGCCCTTCTAGGGCGGGAGGCATTCACGATCTTCCAAGCTATACCCCATTACGGGTACATGAAGCTCAAAATGCCCGGGCCCAATGGAATCATCACTCTAGCCAGTGATCCGGACATAGCACTCCGCGCCGAAAACAAAACAGCCGCACTAGCCCTCGAGGCGTTATCTGAAGCCCTCGCGGCAGGGGAATTAACTGCGCTGCGCTCCACAGTGGACAGGGACGATGTGATACTCGACAAAAGATCCAAGTCCACCTCTTTTAAACCAGCGGATGAAATAGTCAAATTCCAAGTCCACCCAACAGACCCTACAAAAACAGCATCCATCGGGGCACAGTTAAACCCCGCTGTAGACGCCGCACTACGGGAGTTCCTGCGCGAGAATTGGGACGTATTCGCCTGGCATCCTTCAGACATGCCAGGAATCCCACGCAGGCTGGCCAAGCATAGCCTTAACATTCTAATGGGATTTAAGCCGGTCAAGCATACTCTTCGGCGTTTCTCTGAACCTAACGACAAGCCATGGGAGAAGAGCTAGCCAAGTTACTGGAGGCCGGATTCATTAGAGAAATAAAACACCCGGACTGGCTAGCAAACCTGGTGATGGTACCAAAGAAGGATAAATCCTGGCGCCTATGCGTCGATTTCAAGGACCTCAACAAGGCTTGCCCCAAGGTTCCCTTCCTCCTCCCCCGCATCAATCAAATTATCGATGCTACCGCAGGGCACGACTCATTGTGTTTCCTCGACGCATACTCCGGATACCATCAAATCAAGATGGCAGAGTCCGACCAAGCCGCAAGGGCATTTATCACCCCATACGGCCCCTTCTGTTTTAACACCATGCCTTTCAGGCTTAAGAACGCCGGTGCAACGTATCAATGCATGATTCAGACATGCGTGGAAAAACAGATCGGAAAAACTGTGGAGGCATACGTAGACGATGTGGTCGTTAAAACCAGACACGTCGAATCCTTAATAGACGACTTGAGGCTTACGCTCGACAATCTCCGAACATACGACATCAAGCTCAATCCGGAAAAATGCGTTTTCGGCGTGCCCGCCGGAAAGCTCTTGGGCTTCATCGTCTCCAGTAGAGGAATCGAAGCAAATCCGGCTAAAATTCGAGCTCTGTCACAGTTGGCTATCCCAACAGACCTCAAGCAAATTCAGAAACTAACTGGATGTGTGGCGGCCTGAAGCCGCTTCACCTCCCGATTAGGAGAAAAGGCACTACCCCTTTATCGCCTTCTTCGGCGCACTGAACACTTTGAGTGGACGGATGCGGCCACGGCCGGATTGGAAGAAATAAAAGCCATCCTGGCCACCAACCTGATCTTGGCCGCGCCAAATGTCGGCGAACCAATGCTGTTATATATAGCGGCAACTCACCAAGTTGTAAGCGCAGTGCTCGTCGTCGAACGAGATACGGACGGACATAAATTCCCACTTCAAAAGCTGGTATACTATGTATCCACTGTCCTCACTCCATGCAAATCACGGTACCCACATTATCAAAAGATAGCATACGCGGTATTCATGGCATCCCGAAAATTACGACACTACTTTCAAGAGTGTTCAATTACGGTGGCCTTGGAAGTACCACTCAACAACATAATAAACAACCGCGATGCCACGGGCCAGATTGCTAAATGGGCTATCGAGCTCCTCCCGTTCGACATAACATATAAACCACGGCGAGCCATTAAGTCGCAAGTACTGGCCGATTTTGTCGCCGAATGGACAGAAGCCGAACTCCCTAAAGAATACGGCGTGTACTCCAATTGGATCATGCACTTCGACGGCTCTAAAATGCTGGCGGGTCTGGGGGCTGGTGTCGTCTTGACATCCCCCACCGGAGATACAGTCCAGTACATACTCCAAATACTATACACAGACTCGAACAATGCGACAGAATATGAGGCCCTGTTACACGGTCTCCGGACGGCAGTCTCCATGGGCATTCAATGCCTAGAGGTGTGGGGGGATTCAAACCTCGCAATATCTCAAATAAATGGAGACTTCGATGCCAAAGATCCAAAAATGGCGGCTTATCGCAATGCCGTCCTCAAAATGTCAGCTCGGTTCGAGGGGCTTGAATTCCACCATGTGGCCCGGGAAAACAATCAGGCGGCGGATATCCTCGCCCGCATAGGCGCTAAACGCGACCCTGTCCCACCTAATATCTTCTTGGAAAGGCTGTTTAAGCCATCCCTGGTATGGGAAGGAGAGACCGGTAACAATAGTCCGGACCCGGCCACAACACCAGATACCGAACACTCTGACGTAATCGGCGGCTCTGCCACCGAAATAACACCTTCCGCCCACGTGATTATGGCTGTCATCGCCCCGTGGACAGAACCCTTCCTGGCCTACCTAACGAGGCAGGAACTACGTGAGGACCCAAACGAGGCACGTTGCATTGTGCGGCAGTCTAAAGCCTACAAGGTCCACGAGGGAGAGCTTTATAAGAAAAGCGCTACCGGAGTCCTTCAAAGGTGCATCTCCGAAGAGGAAGGACGGCAACTTTTGGCAGAAATTCATGCCGGACTCGGCGGCCGCCACGCCACAGCCCGGGCCCTTGTAAGCAAGGCCTTCCGTACAGGTTTTTACTGGCCGACGGCCCGAGCAGACGCACAGGACCTCGTCCAACGTTGCGTCGGTTGCCAGCTTTTTGCAAATCAAAGCCATATGCCGCCTACCGCTCTCCAAACAATCCCCATTACTTGGCCCTTTGCGGTCTGGGGGCTTGATATGGTCGGACCCCTCAAAGGGGGAAGCCGTAAGAAAAAATACTTATTGGTCATGGTGGATAAATTCGCCAAATGGATAGAGGCCAAACCAGTCAAAACGGCCGAATCCGGACCAGTGATAGACTTCATATCCAGGGTTGTACACCGTTATGGCGTCCCCCACAGCATCATCACTGATAACGGCTCGAACTTTACAGCCGACGAGGTAAAACTTTGGTGCAGCAAGATGGGCATCAAGCTCGATTATGCTTCTGTCAATCACCCGCAAACTAACGGTCAAGTCGAGCGAGCAAATGGGCTTATCATGAGCGGCATTAAACCTAGATTACAGCGGTCCTTAAAGGAATCAAACACGCACTGGGTAGAGGAGCTCGACTCCGTACTATGGGGGCTGCGGACCACGCCGAATCGCACTACCGGATACACACCGTTTTTATGATGTACGGCGCAGAGGCGGTACTGCCCTGCGACATAATTCATGACTCACCTCGAGTGCGCATGTATGAAGAGAAAGAAGCCGAGCTTGATCGGCAGGACAGTTTGGATGCCCTGGAGGAGGAGCGCGACGTGGCAAAAGCCCGTTCCGCATTCTATCAGCAACAGGCTCGAAGGTATCAAAGCAGAGAAGTATGGGCCAAAACCTACAACGTTGGCGAACTCGTTCTACGCTTACCGGAGAAGAAAAAGAACAAGCTCAAGCCCAAATGGGAAGGTCCCTTCATTATTGACCAAGTTCTGACCGGTGGAGCGGGGTTTTGTTTCGTACCTCTGCGACGGCGTCTCAGTCCTGACCGCCTTCCTAAGCCTACCCGGCTTCGGTGCCCCTCGTTGGTGAGTCACTGCGGGTTCGGCATGGCGTCCCGAGGTCCTTCCCTGTAAAACGCCATATGTGTGCGGTAGGTGAAGTACAGAAAAAGGGATCCTTCTCGAAAGTTGGGACTCCGGTTTTACTTACGTGCGATGCAGGGAGTAGTCCAGGATAATCGGCTGTGATGGCCACCATGGCATCATCGCAACTCAATTGATAGAACGTCCTATCAATCAGCTCCACAAATATGTCCGGATCTTCTTCGAGTCCGGGGTCGAGGGCCCGGTCAGGGTCCTCTGGTTGTGGAGGCGGGCTGTGGACCTCCCTTACAGCTTTTCGCAGTTCCTGCCATGAAACGGCAAGGTAAATAATTATGACAAAGAATGCGGGAAGGTTGGGAGTAAAAAGTGACAGCTCACCCAGCTTGGAGGGTTGTACATGGAGAATCCATCCCGTGGCTTAATGCGGATGAACTCCTCTTCCTCTCCTTTGTACAAATTGGACAGGATTTTTGCTAGAGCCGCGACTGAGTCCGGTCCCTTACGACCGCAGCGGGTAGCATCATCTTCCCGTTAAAGTGCCACATGGGATGCCCCCGATATTGAAGTGGCTGTACCCCCCGCATTATACATATTGACATAACCTCGATTATTGTCAGTCCTGATTGAGCCAGCATTTTTATCCAGCCCATCAGGTAAAGGACTTCTCCGTTATCTTCCTCCTGGGGGCTCCGGGGGCGCCAGCTGCGGTGTTTCTTTAGGGGAGCATTGTCGAACTCAGGAAGGCCCATCCGAATAGGGTCCGGAAGGGGGACGTCCTCCATATAAAACCACTCCGAAGGCCAGTCCTCGGATGTCTTCTTCGGAGTACCGGAGAGGTATCCGGTCCCGGCGATGCGCCATATTTCGGCTCCGCCCACTTGGTATATTGACCCCTCCTGTGTACGGGGTACGAGGCAGAATAGCCTCTTCCATAGCTCGAAATGAGCTTCGCAGCCCAGAAACAGCTCGCAAAGGGCGACATAACCAGCAATGTGTAATATGGAGGCGGGAGTGAAATTATGCAGCTGGAGGCCATAGAACTCCAGGAGCCCGCGGAGGAACTGATGAATTGGAAATCCAAGCCCTCTTAATAAGTAAGGGACAAGGCATATCCACTCCCCCATGGATGGGCTGGGAAAGATCTCCGCTTGCTCCCCGCCATTATAGGTGGCGAGCCCGGCTCGAACGGGGACCATATACGCTGGAGGGAGAAATCCCTGGGTCTGTAACTCTACTAATTGGTTGTGCGGGACGGAACACTTCTTCCAATTGCCGGGCTTAGGGCTACGGGAGCGAGAGGAGGAGCTGCGGTGGCCGGCCATGTTGGAATGGATTTTTTCCAAGCGCTCCGATGGATACTCGCTGTGGAAGGATGGTGTGATCTAGATCTGAGAATCCCCGTCTCTTTAATAGACGATTTACCCACATGGCTAGGGTGGCAATTGTAAAAATGCCCCGACTTCTCGCATTCGCTCGACGCGTGGAGGTTATCCATTATTAGGCGCGGAAGCCAAGGAGTGCAACATTTATGGGAAGCCGGACACTACTCAACAGGTATTCAGAATTAGGAGAAAGAACCCGCCTTGCAATGCCGAAGACAATCTGCGCGCCGGACTCATCGTCATTGAAGCCTGGTTTGGGGGCTACTGAGGGAGTCCTGGATTAGGGGGTCCTCGGACACCCGGACTATATCCTTTGGCCCGACTATTGGACTATGAAGATACAAGATTGAAGACTTCGACCGTGTCCGGATGGGACTCTCCTTGGCGTGGAAGGCAAGCTTGGCAATACGGATATGTAGATCTCCTCCCTTGTAACCGACTCTGTGTAACCCTAGCCCCCTCCGGTGTCTATATAAACCGGAGGGTTTAGTCCGTAGGACAACAACAATCATACCATAGGCTAGCTTCTAGGGTTTAGCCTTTATGATCTCGTGGTAGATCAACTCTTGTAATACTCATATCATCAAGATCAATCAAGCAGGAAGTAGGGTATTACCTCCATCGAGAGGGCCCGAACCTGGGTAAACATTGTGTCCCCCGCCTCCTGTTACCATCTGCCTTAGACGCACAGTTCGGGACCCCCTACCCGAGATCCGCCGGTTTTGACACCGACAGGGACACCCGTCAGGACCTTGAGCACTGTTTGCCGCGTCCCGAGAGGGAGCCCGGACTCCTGAAACCTCATATGGTCCTGACTGCTGAGCAAGGTCCACATCGGGCGAGACTGGCGCTGAAGCAGAGCGACTCGATGCTTGATGAAATCCTTCACCACCATCGGCGCAGTCACGCTGCAGTCCTTCAACCTCCTCAGCCTGAGCCAGACGGGAAGGAGACGGGGGCTCGCGAGCCTCTGGTGGCCCCAACTGAAGTTGGGAACACCAGGCCCTGGCGGAGCATGGAGCAGAGGGCTGAGCACGCCGGCATCGACGAATACCCACCGTGTCCAAAACTCGCTCGTGGATGGAGGAAGCTCGAAGTCGATCCCCGTGCCCGCCGTCACGGCCACGGCCTGGAAGCTCACGCACCCCGAGCTTTGCTGAGGGTCAATCAGATGCAATGAGAAGAAATGGCGGAAGAGGGCCACGAAAGGAGTGATGCCCACCATGGCTTCACACACAAAGGCGAAGACGGCAAGGAGTGTCACGGATTGAGGGTCGAGATGCAGCATGTGGATCTGGTAATGCTCAAGCACCACGTTGAAGAAGGCGGAGAAATGAGGAATCAGGCCAGCCCAAAGGGCATCGATGAAGATTGGGACCTCGGTGGCCGCCCGGACAATGCGAGCGCGAGACACAGGCCAAGCCACCGTCTCCCCCACTCATTGAAGCTGGAAGCGAGCATTGGACACACCTTGTCCATGGCCTCGTTGTTGAGCACCAAGGATCGGCCAACCGCAGGCTCGACGGCCAGAGGCGCGCTTGGCGAAGACAGGGGCTTCTTCCCCTTGTTTGCTTGTTTCGGCGCCACGAGAATGAAGCGGGCAGAGGGCAGGTCAGATTGGAGAGGAGAAGCAGAGTCTCGAGAAAGCAGAGAGATTGGGGAAACAAGGTGTGGGCGATGGAGGAATAACTGTGTAGGTTGCGGGGGCCGCGTAGCCAGGCGGATTCTAAGGCAGCGTGGGGAAGCGGACACGCCCACGTCCAAGCAACCGCCACGCGTCAACGGAGGCCGCAGGCTTTTGGGGCCCGCGGCGCTTCGTACTTGACCCTTGGCTTCGCCTCGAAGCCAAGCCTGAGCACGCCTTGGGCCCGGGGGCTACTGTCGGTGTTCTGGGAACGGGGGTCCCAAGACTTGCCTGCCTGCGGCCCACGGCGTGGCTATGCTAGCGGGCCTGTACGGCCCATCATCATCAACAAGGCATTCAAGACCCTCGCGAGGGGCCAAACCTCGCGAGGCGGACGATGCAGACCTCCTCAGGAGCAGCCACACCAGGCTGCCTCGCGAGGAGCGGAAATATCAAGGCGGGGTAAACCTCACGAGGCTCTCGTGACGTGAGCCATGACGATCGACACCAGGCGGGCACCAGGCAGGCGCCAGTGCGCGCAGCGTCCTTGTTTCCTCTTTGGTGCCAAGGGAGCAAGCGCAGGCGCGGAGTACCGAGGCATCAGGCAAAGGTTTCCCTATTAGTGCAACAAGACCAAGACCAGCAGGCCAGCAGGACGAAGGTCACCGTGGAGCCCAAGACGGCGTCATCACCAGAGCCCTTTCGCAGGCGAAGACCGCTTTTGTCAGGATAGCTTGTACTAGCTGTCCCCTTTCAAATTGGCCGCCGTTGTTGGCTCCCTTCCCGCTCAATATTTGGGGAGAGGAACAGGGCCTATATAAGTAGAACTAGCCACCACCGTAGAGGCAACTCATCTTGGACTGGATCCACTCCATCCTCACACGCACAAGTTCGCAGAGCACAAGAACACCTCAACCTCAGGAGGTTGTTCTTCCCCTTGTACTGTTCATCATTAGCCCAAGAGGCAATCCACCACCACCACACTGGAGTAGGGTATTACACCACAACGGTGGCCCGAACCTGTATAAATCTCGTGTCTTTCTGTGTTGCGAGTTCATCGAGTTCGTTCGCGAGATCTTAGCGAGCTAGGGCGTAGATCGGTAGGAGGGAAAGAACTTGGCGCGCACCCCAGAGTTCGAACCTTAAGGGTTTTGCCGGAACCCATGATCCGACACGCGCCTTGCCATTCCAAAATTACAACGCGCGCGAAAACTCCCACCTCCTGTGAAATCCCAACACGCGAAATGCCCGTGATACCCCTGAACTGAAAGAACGGCCTAGCTCAAGTTGGTGGGGGTACTTTCATAACTTACCCCACATTTCGGACAAGCGCGTCCCTAAGCCATGGTTCCCCACTCCCATCCCGTCAGCCCACCCATTCATACACTGAGGCCGCGAAAATTGGCGAAGCCCCACACCCTCCTCCGTCCGCCACCCAGCCGGAGCCTCTTCCCCGATGACGTCGTCCACAGCAACACCTCAACGTCCCTCATCCACCGTACCGGATGAGGATCCGTCGTCGATCTCGTCGTCCCGCTGGTTCAGCCACCCCATCCTCCACCTCCAAGGAGCTGCCCCGACGTTCCCCTCGTCTTTCGCGCCACCTCCATTCCCACACCGTCGTCTTCACTTGCGCCATCGGAAGAGCAGCATCATCACCGTTTCCTCGGATGAAGCTGAGGCCTAATCGGTGCCACCAAAGAGGTTGTACACTAATCGCCGCATTTTCTTCTTGATTCGATCTCATGGTGCTGCCAGCGCTCGGTCCCGAGCCGACACGGTGCTGCTCCATCCACGGCGGTGTCGCCGGCCACTTCCTCCACAGTGCCGCTCCCTCGGCGGCGACGTCCACATCAGTAGGAACTGCTGCTGCTTTAGCTCTCGCTCGCGCTGCTACTCTGCTCTTGCTCTCGGTCCCCTGCCTAGTCTGCTCTTGCTATTGCTCTTGCTCTTGCTTGCGCTGCTGCTCTCGCTCTTGTTGTTGCTTGCGATGGTGCTCCGATTTAGCTACACTTCAGTCGACTGAATCAAATTTTGGGTCAGTCGATTTTCAGGGGGTGGGGGGGCTCGCCGGAGTTAAGGAAGAACCAGCCGCAGCGGGGAGGGGGATTCGCCGGAGAGGTACCCCACTATCTATCTTAGGGTTCAGGGTGGGGGCGGTGGTCGCCGGCGGTGGAGGGGCGCTGGCGTGGGGATCGCCGGAGAAAAGGCTCGGCACGTGGGGGCCTAGAGGGATGGCCGGGGCGGCGGCGGACCGGCGGTGGGGAGTGGTTTCGGGGCGGGCGGGGCGGCGCACCGCTGGCCTAGGGCAGCGGGGGGCGGCGGTTTGGCCGGTGGTGGCTGGCGGCTCAGGGGGGTGGAGGTTGAAGATGAACTGCAGGCCCTTGATTTTGTATCCAACGGCTGGAAAATCGACTGGCCAGAGATGAAAAAGTCAGTCCACTGACGTGTAGCCTCACCTGATGCTACTACACGACCAGCTGCCCCGGCTCTTGCACACGCTGCTGCTGCTGCTACTGCTTTTCTGCTACTAGTGCGTTCAGTTTCGACAGTAAAATTCAGTTTTGACAGCAAAATTTAGTTTTGACAGTTAAGTTCAGTTTCGACAGTTAAATTCAGTTTCGACGGTTAAGTTCAGAGATGAGCGGCTGGTGTATTTTACATCTAGCACTTTCTGGTTATGTATTTTACGTCATCTATTGGAGATGCTATTAGAATTCCACTTAGGTTAACATTGTTTCTCTTGTCCTGCTTCAGCCTCGGCGTCATACAACTCACCGGAGCTGCTCCAACGACGAAACCCTCCATCATAGCGGAGCAGTACCCCGGGCTCCATCTCAAGTTTCCTAAGATCTTCTTCCCCTCCTCCGGTAGCCAAGTCAGCTGGATCATCCTCACCGACCAACCCAATCATGTCGAGATCGACATGGCTTCGCCAAAGAGGTTGTACACTTGTTGCATCTCTTTTTTACTCTACATGTTATATATATTGTCCACTGAGCACACGTAGTAACATGAAATACGATTAGTTTCTCCTACTATATGACAAGCAGTGAGGTACCGGGCAACTTAGCTATCCGTGATGGACTCTCTTGAACGTCATCATTATTTATCTCTACGTGTTTGAGCTGTGTATTTGTCGATGGGCCTGGGAGTTGAGCTAGTAGGGCAGTGGCCTGGGTCCAAAGTAGTAGAAGTAGCACAAAACATTTTTTGAGTGTAGGCTTTTCCTTGCTCAAGCCTACCTACTAGAATCGCCAATGCTCAAAAGGAAAAGTGAAGGAAAAACATAGGAATTGGAAAGATTCCTATGGTACTACTATTCATGCATTTGGTTCAAAGGAATGGAGCAAAGGAAAATTGTAGGATTTGTTCCTTTAGTGTCTCCTTGAAAGAAAAACCGTAGGAATTTTAATATCCACTTGTCTTCCTTTTCAGATTCCTACTCATGAAGCACAATACTAAGAGATAGTAGCATAATAGCATTATAACCGTACATTTTCTTGTGGCTTGACTTAATCGCACCATGCTTCTTTGCATCCTGTGATCTTCCAATTCTTGTGACCCAAACACCCAGATTGGCAGAAATCCTGTGTTTTTAAATTCTCTGTTTTGCACGTGCATTCCTATCCTGTTACCGTGTATTTCCTATCCCTATGTTGTTAGAATCCTCCAATTCAAACGAGCCCTTACAGAATTACTTCTCTCACAGATAGTTGTCAAAGAAAACCTTGTGTGGTTTGTGCCGCTCCTGGTGTGCCGTTGTCCACCCCAGCTCAGCTGCTCCAACGACAGAAGGGTCCAGCACAGCAGGGATCCGGCCTCCAGATTGTCTTTCGCCGCCTCAGATCTTCTTCCTCGCCGCTGGTAGCCATGACAACTGCATTACCATCATCAACCGAGCAGATGACCTCGAGGACTACACGGGTCCGCAAGAGAGGTCGCACTCTTTTGTGTCAGCTTATGTTATGCATCGCTTAATATTACATGCTACTTTATCGTCTTGTTCACCGATTAGACTCTGAGTCAGCTCCAAACTAATGGTCAAACTTGAGTTTTTAAATGGTTGTGGGGTACATATCGGGGCCGCAATCAATAGTATATATCTACTATCTGGTTAATCTCTGGTGTCTACTATGAGTTTCATGTTGGGTGGGAAACAAACAGTAAAGAAGCCATTATCTGTATTTTTTAACTGAAGCCATTATCTGCCTGCTATCATTGGTTTTGGGTCTATCCACAGGTTGCTACCATCACTCTGGATTTCTGCATGCACTCCTTACATAATCTCACTATGTTTTAATCCTATGCATGTCAGTTAATGTACACAATGGAACTGAACATGTAGAGCAAAAGAGACGAGCCTTGCGTGGCAATAAAATTTCATGCGGACGTTGCTCCATGGTAGGCGCAAAGGCAGCCCCCCATTCACCCATTTCGGATTGTAATCGAGAGGAAGATATCTGTTCTGAGGGGGATTCAGAAGGAGAAGACCACTCATATTTACCCCCTGAGGTCTTCGCTCTAACTTGGCATGCCGATGTTGGTTATATCATGCATATGGTGCCTTCCATTGCTTACTTTATACATCAAATATGTCATTTACTTAGTTTAGACATGCTTTGTGTGAATGCCACCTGTTTAGTTCATTCATCGTTTATGTGAATTATGCAACGCCATCTTGTTTAGTGTGACGCCCGGGTAATTACGCTACAGTAATTCCATGCTAATGATGCCACGTCACCTCGGTTACTGTTGTTAATCTCGCGTTAGTCCGAAACCGATCCAAATTCAAATTTGAAAATCAAGGCAAACATCAAAAGTTTTCAAACTTTAAAACTAAAATGTTCGAGAGGTGACAAATAATGCGTAGGTAATTATTGGTGGAGAAAACCTCTTTTTATAAAGTAGTTAAAGGCGCTAAATTAATAAAACAAAGCGGCAGTAAAACTAATATTTAAATGTCTTTTAAATACTAAACAAATATAAACTAATTGTTTAGGTTGCCAAATCAATTATGGCAGTGTCATAAGTATTAGTACTAACTTAGGGGCTAGATTGATAATTTGTAAAAACAAAGGTAAAAATAAACAGAAAAGAAATTAAAGAAAAGGAAAAGGAAAACGAGCAAACCAAAAAAAATAGGAAAAGAGAACAGGACCCCCCTGCTGGGCCAAGTGGCCCAGCTGGCCTCAGCCGCCCGAACGGGCCGGCCCACCCCGGTCCACCTCCCCTACTAACCCCCGCTACCCCGTAACCCTAGCCCCACTCCCCCACTCGTCCCACCCCCGCACATCTCCCTCGCTTCCCCAATCTGGATCGGGGGGAAAACGGCGCCCCGACCCCGCCGCCTCACCCCTACGCACCGTCGCCGGCTGGCGCCGCCCGTCCTTGCCGGCGCCTCCTCGTCGCCTCCCCACACCGCCTCCTCTACCCTCCTTCCCGACCGGCCTCCTGGCGCCTCTGCTTCCTACCAGCGCCACCACGCCACTGCCGCACGACCCCGACGCCGCCGCCACTCGGAAACCCCACCGGAGCCGCCCCGCCACCCCGTCGTCGTCGGTGCCGCCTCCCCGTCTCCGTCGCACGTCCTCATCCCCTCCTCGCCGGACGCCATCGACGCACGCCGCCCCGCTGCTGCACCACCGCCTCGACCTCGTCGTCGTCCCCGTCATCCTCCTCGAGCTGCTACCTCTACCCTACACCGTACGGTGAGGCCAAACCTCGGCCTCTCCTCCTTCCCCCGTCCCCATGTGCACACGTCGCCCTCGCACGCCGTTGCCACCTGACCCGCGCACGGGCCGCACCCAGTGTGTGCGCCGGCGGCCGCCGGCGGTGCTCTTCCGCTGCTGCTGCGGCCCGCGCGCTGCCAGCGCCTCCCCTGCGACCACCCCTCCGCCGTCTCCCCTGGTCCTGGCCGGCGGCGAGCGCCGTGCGTGCCCAGCGCCCCTCGGGCATCCGCCCGTTCGGGCTATGCCCGTTAGCCACGCGCCCACGCCCGCTCGCCCGACCCGCAAGGCCCCTGTGCCACAGACAGGTGGGCCTAGCCCCTGAGAACGTTTATTAATTAATAAAAATAATAAATAAAATAAAAATAAAATAATAAATAAAATAATAAATAAAATAAATTAATAATAATAATAAGAAGAATAAATTAATTATTAAAAAATAAAGTTATAAAAATAATAATAATAAAATTTAGTTAATTAACTTAATTAATCTGTTTAATTAAATAATTAAAACTAATTATTCAATTAATAAAAACTAACTACTATTTAGTTAACCTGAGACTATGACGAACGGGACCCACGCGTCTGTTGACCCAGTCAACAGATGGTTGACTGATGACATCATGCTGACCTCATGCTGATGTCATAATTAATTTTCTAATTGAATTAATTCTATTAATTCTAGAAATAATTTAAATCTTTATAAATTAATATAAAATAATCCGTAGCTCGGATGAAAAAACTTTGTACATGAAAGTTGCTCAGAACGACGAGACGAATCCGGTTACGCAGCCCGCTCGTCCGCCACGCATCCCTAGCATAACGAACACGCAACTTTTCCCCTCCGATTCATCTGCCCGAAAACGCGAAACACCGGGGATATTTTCCCGGATGTTTCCCCCCTTCACCGGTATCACCTCATACCGTGTTAGAACACTTCTAGCTCTGCATGTTGTCCTGTTATGCACTTGCTTGCTATGTATTTACTGTTTCTTCCCCCTCTTCTCTTCGGTAGACCCCGTGACGATGTTGATGCCCCTGTGGTCAACTACGTCACCGATGACCCCTCCTTCTTGTCTGAGCAACCAGGCAAGCCCCCCCCCCCTTGATCACCAGATATCGCCTATTCTTCTCTATACTGCTTGCATTAGAGTAGTGTAGCATGTTACTGCTTTCCGTTAAATCCTATCCTGATGCATAGCCTGTCATTGATGCTACAGTTGTTACCTTTACCTGCAATCCTACATGCTTAGTATAGGATGCTAGTGTTCCATCAGTGGCCCTACACTCTTGTCCGTCTGCCATGCTATACTACTGGGCCGTGATCACTTCGGGAGGTGATCACGGGTTTATACTATATACATTATATACATGACACATGTGGTGACTAAAGTCGGGTCGGCTCGAGGAGTACCCGCAAGTGATTCTGATGAGGGGGCTGAAAGGACAGGTGGCTCCACCCTGGTAGAGGTGGGCCTGGGTTCCTGACGGCCCCCGACTGTTACTTTATGGTGGAGCGACAGGGCAGGTTGAGACCGCCTAGGTGAGAGGTGGGCCTGGCCCTGGTCGGCGTTCGCGGATACTTAACACGTTTAACGAGATCTTGGTATTTGATCTGAGTCTGGCCATTTGGTCTATACGCACTAACCATCTACGCGGGAGTAGTTATGGGTATCCCGGCGTCGTGGTATCAGTCGAAGCCTTCGTGACGTCAGCGACTGAGTGGCGCGCACCGGATTGGACTGGAACGCCACTAGGCTAGGTCTGCTTCCGGCCGCGTATGCAACGTGCAGGTGTGCATAGGGCGATGGGCCCAGACCCCTGCGCGCATAGGGTTAGACCGGCGTGCTGACCTCTCTGTTGTGCTTAGGTGGGGCTGCGACGTGTTGATCTTACGAGGCCGGGCATGACCCAGGAAAGTGTGTCCGGCCAAATGGGATCGAGCGTGTTGGGCTATGTGGTGCACCCCTGCAGGGAAGTTTATCTATTCGAATAGCCGTGTCCCTCGGTAAAAGGACGACCCGGAGTTGTACCTTGACCTTATGACAACTAGAACTGGATACTGAATAAAATACACCCTTCCAAGTGCCAGATACAACCCGGTGATCGCTCTCTAACAGGGCGACGAGGAGGGGATCGCCGGGTAGGATTATGCTATGCGATGCTACTTGGAGGACTTCAATCTACCCTCTTCTATAGTCTGCAAGATGGAGATGGCCAGAAGCGTAGTCTTCGACAGGACTAGCTATCCCCCTTTTTTTATTCAGGCATTCTGTAGTTCAGTCCACTGATATGCCCCTTTACACATATACCCATGCATATGTAGTATAGCTCCTTGCTTGCGAGTACTTTGGATGAGTACTCACGGTTGCTTCTCTCCCTCTTTTCCCCCTTTCCTTTCTATCTGGTTGTCGCAACCAGGTGCTGGAGCCCAGGAGCCAGACGCCACCGTCGACGACGACTCCTACGACACTGGAGGTGCCTACTACTACGTGCAGGCCGCTGACGACGACCAGGAGTAGTTAGGAGGATCCCAGGCAGGAGGCCTGCGCCTCGTTCGATCTGTATCCCAGTTTGTGCTAGCCTTCTTAAGGCAGACTTGTTTAACTTATGTCTGTACTTAGATATTGTTGCTTCCGCTGACTCGTCTGTGATCGAGCACTTGTATTCGAGCCCTCGAGGCCCCTGGCTTGTATTATGATGCTTGTATGACTTATTTATGTTTTAGAGTTGTGTTGTGATATCTTCCCGTGAGTCCCTGATCTTGGTCGTACACATTTGCGTGCATGATTAGTGTACGGTCAAATCAGGGGTGTCACATTTAGCCAGGCATCATATATGTGAATTTTGCAATGCCATCCTGCTTAGCCAGTCATCTTATATGTGAATTATATCAGGACATCCTTTTTTTCGTTACGTATTACATTTCTCAACAATGTTAGTACATTCAACTACTCTTCGTGTGCATCAGCCATTTGACACGGTGATGGAAAATTCTGGAGTGAAAACAAGGTCTTCAGAGCAGACTATACTAGCTGACGAAGCGCATATCTCGCTGGTTACGGATAGCTCCTCAGAGGAGGATTCAGAGATAGATTACCAGTCTATTCCCCCCCCCCCCGAGGTGTATGCTCTAACTTGGCAGGGTTATGTTGCTCATATCGTGCGTATGGTGTCTTGCATTGCTATGTCATTTGATTAGTTTAGACATGCTTTGTGTGAATGCCACCTATTTAGTGTCTAATTACCATATATGTGAATTATGCATTGCCATCTTATTGCAAGACATTATATATGTGAATTATGCAATGATATCTTGTTGCAAAGGCATTATATATGTGAATTATGCAATGCCATGCTGTTTAGCCAATCATCATGTATGTGAATTATATCATGCTATCATTTTTTTGTATTACGTGTTCCATTTGTCGACAATGTTTGTATATTCAACTACTCTTCCTGTGCATCAGCCATTTGAAGCGGTGATGGAAGTATCTGGAGTGAAAGCAAGGTATTCAGAGCAGACAATGCTACCTGCTGAAGCAGGCATCTTGCTGGTTACAGAGAGCTCCTCAAAGGAGGATTCAGAGACTGATGACCAGTCCTATTTCATCCCTCAGGTCTATGCTCAAACTTGGCAGGGTTATATTACCCATGTCATGCATGTTGTCTTGCATTGCTTAGTTTTTACATCATATATGGATTCCCATCTGCTTACTTGCTTACTATATAAATCATATATTTGAATTATATCATGCCATCATGTTTGCATACACAACATCTATCTGAACTGTGGCATGACAACCCATTTAATAAAGACATCATATAGTTATATCATCTCATCCTGTTTAGTGTTTACAGTCATCATATTTTGAATTATGTCATTCTATCCGTGAATTATATCATGCTATCATGTTTCCATAGGCGGCATGTATGTGAATTATGGCATGCCAACCTATTTAATAAACACATTATATAGTTATATCATGCCATCCTGTTTACATAGTCATCATATTTTCAACTATGTCTTTTCCATCTTTTTTAGTTAGCCATCATAATGTGAAATTGTGTCATGCTATCCTGTTTAGTTAGCCATCATATATGTGAAATTGTGTCATGCTATCCTGTTTGGTTAGATGCTACCTCTTGAGCATGCGTTCGTTTTCCCTTGAAGAGGAAAGGGTGATGCAGCAAAGTAGCGTAAGTATATCCCTCAGTTTTTTAGAACCAAGGTATCAATCCAGTAGGAGATTAAACGCAAGTCGCCTAGTACCTGCACAAACAATCAAGAACCTTACAACCAACGCGATAAAGGGGTTGTCAATCCCTTCACGGCCACTTGCAAAAGTGAGATCTGATAAAGATAATAAGATAAATATTTTTGGTATTTTTGGTTGTATAGATTGGAAAATAAAGATTGCAAATAAATAGTAAACTAGAATTGTAGATTGGAAACTTATACGATGTAAAGTAGACCCGGGGGCCATAGGTCTCACTAGTGGCTTCTCTCAAGATAGCATATATTACGGTGGGTGAACAAATTACTACCGAGCAATTGATAGAAAAGTGCATAGTTATGAGAATATCTAGGCATGATCACGAACGTAGGCACCACGTCCGTGACAAGTAGACCGAAACGATTCTGCATCTACTACTATTACTCCACACATCGACCGCTATCCAGCATGCATCTAGAGTATTAAGTTCATAAGAACAGAGTAACGCATTAGGCAAGATGACATGATGTAGAGGGATAAACTCAAGCAATATGATATAAACCCCATCTTTTTATCCTCGATGGCAACAATAAAATACATGTTGTTTCCCTTTCTGTCACTAGGATCAAGCACCGCAAGATTGAACCCAAAGCTAAGCACTTCTCCCATTGCAAGAAAGATCAATCTTGTAGGCCAAACTAAACCGATAATTCGAAGAGACTTGCAAAGATATCAAATCATGCATATAAGAATTTAGAGAAGAATCAAATATTGTTCATAGATAATCTGGATCATAAACCCACAATTCATCGGATCTCGGCAAACACACCACAAAAAGTATTACATCGAATAGATCTCCAAGAAGATCGAGGAGAACTTTGTATTGAGATCCAAAGAGAGAGAAGAAGCCATCTAGATAATAACTATGGACCCGAAGGTCTGTGGTAAACTACTCACACATCATCGGAGAGGCTATGGTGTTGATGTAGAAGCCCTCCGTGATCAATTCCCCCTTCGGCGGAGCGCCGAAAAAGTCCCCAAGATGGGTTCTCACGGGTACAGAAGGTTGCGGTGGTGGAAAAAGTGTTTCGTGGCTCTCCTGGATGTTTTCAGGGTATAAGTGTATATATAGGCGAAAGAAGTAGGTCGGTGGAGCTAGGAGGGGCCCACGAGGGTGGGGGCGCGCCCTCCTGCCTCGTTGCGTCCTTGACATCCACTCCAAGTCTCCTGGATTGCGTTTGTTCAAAAAATGATCCTCACGGAGGTTTCATTCCGTTTGATATTCCTTTTCTGCGAAACACTGAAATAGGCAAAAAAAACAGCAATTTGCGCTGGGCCTTCGGTTAATAGATTAGCCCCAAAAATAATATAAAAAGGTATAATAAAGCCCATTAAACATCAAAAACGGATAATATAATAGCATGGAACAATCAAAAATTATAGATACGTTGGAGGCGTATCATTAGACAACATAAATGTGAATTATTTCATGCCCTCTTTTATTCCCCACTATCCATTGCACCTGTCTATCATACAACGTCCATACATTCAATTACTTTTCTTGTTTATCAGCCATTTGAATTGGAGAGGGTGATGGCAGTATCTAAGGGAGTAACAACACGGTCTTCAGAAAAGATAGTGCTACCAGTTGATGCAGATAGAACAACGGTTGTACTTGCCCAAAGCCAGCCCCACCACACATAACCTAGACTCTTGCAGATTGTACCCCTACCCAGTTGGACAGAGAACCAGCTACACCCCTTCTAACCCCAACCCCAGCTGATAGTAACCCAGTTCCAGTTGACACAGCACCATCTCCACCACAGAGCACCCGGTGGTGGGGCGGTGGCGTGGGAATCGCCTGAGAAAAAGCTCGGCACGGGGGGAGGGCCTTGAGGGCTAGCCGGGGCGGCGGCGGACCGGGGGTGGGGAGTGGTTTCGGGCGGCGAGGCAGCACGGGAGCGCCAGCGGCCACGGGCGGCGGAGCCGGCGGTTCGGCCGGTGGTGGCTGGCGGCTCAGGGGGTGCAGGTTGAAGATGAACCGCAGGCCCTCCCTAAACTATATGTGAAGTGCCTCTCTGCTACCATTGCGTTCAATTTCGACAGTGACATTAAGATTCCCATAGTAAATTTCAGTTTCGACAGTTAAGTTCAGAGTCAACAGTTTATTCCTCATCTGTTGTAGTCTGGTGGTTTTTGGTGATGTAAATTTTACATCTATCAATTTTTGGTAATGTATTTTACATCATCTATTGGAGATACTATTAGAATCCCACTTGAGATTAACGATGTATGTCTTGTGCTGCTTCAGCCTCGATGTCTTATGGCTCGCCGGAGCTGCTCCAACGACGGAACTATCCATCACAACAGAGCAGTGCCCTGGACGCCGTCTACAGATTCCTCAGATCTTCCTCCACACCTCTCACAACCACCTCTGCCTCAACTTCTTCAGCGACCAACCCAATGATGCTGAGGTCAACACGGCTACGACAAAGAGGTTGTACACTTGTCGCATCACTTATTACTCTACATTCATGTCGATCCATTAGGGCTATTTTGGTTCAACGGAAAAACATAGCAATAGGAAATTTTCCTATGGCACTCTACTATTCAATTATTCATGCATTTTGTTGAAAGGAATGGAGCAAAACATCCACCTAGAACTACTTTTCAAAATCCTATGCATGAAAACAAGACCAAGTGCATTGGTGGCAGAGTAACATTCTAACTGTACACGCTTTCATATGGTTTCACTTTATTTTGGCCATGTTTCTTTGCTTTCCTCTGCTCTTCCAATTCCTGTGAACCAAACACCCAAGTTGACAGAAATCCTGTGTTCACAAATTCTCTGTTTCCCATGTGCATTCCTATCCTATTCTGGTGTTTTTCCTATCCCTGCGTTTTTAGAATCATGCAAGCCAAATGAGCCCTTACAGAATTACTTCAGTTACAGGTAGGTGTTGAAGAAAACTTTGTGTGGTTTGTCCTGCTCCTACTGCAACGCCGTACACCTCAGCTGAGCTGCTCCATCGACAGAAGCATCCATCAAACTAGACATCACGACTCCTGACCGTCTTTCGCCGCCTCAGATCTCCTTCCCTGCCATCGGCACCCACCGCAACGGCATCACCATCATCGACTCAGCAGATGAACCTGGGGAGTACACGGGTCCACAAGAGAGGTCGCACTCTTTTGCTTCTGCTTATGTTATGCATTGCTTAATATTACCTGCTACTTTATCGTCCTGTTCACCTCTTAGACTCCAAGTCGGGTCCAAATTAACGTTCAAACTTGAGTTCTAAATTAGTTGTGGGGCACATATTGAGGCAGCAATGAATAGTATCTCTGTCTAATATCTGGTTCACCCAGGGTATGCCTATGTTCTTCATCTTGGGTGGGAAACAAATAGTAAATCAATCATCATCTGTTTTTTATTAAATTAAAGCAATCATCAGCCTGCTATCATTATTTTGGGATCCATCCACTGGTTGTTACCATCACTCTAGATTTCTGCATGCTCTCCTTACATAATCTCACTATATTTTTTTTTGTATGCATGTCTGATATTGTACACAGTCATGCTGAACATGTAGAGAAAAAGAGAAGAGTTTTGCACGGCAATACAATTTCATGCAGACATCGCTCCATGGTGGGTTCAATGGAAAACCCTCCCCCCCTCTCCAGATTGTAATCCAGTGGAAGATTTCTATTCTGAGGCGGATTCAGATGTAGCTGACCACTCCTATTTACCCCCCCCCCCAAGGTGTTTGCTCTAACTTGGCATGATGATGTTAGTCATATCATGCATATGTTGCCTTGCAGTGCCTACCTTCGACATCATATATGCCATCTGCTTAGTTTAGACATGTTCTGTAATGCCACCTGTTTAGTGTCAATATCATATATGGGAATTATGCAATCTCATGTCTTTTAGCCAGCTATAATATATGTGAAATGTGCAATGCCATCCTGTTTAACTAGGCATCATATATTTGAATGATATCTTGCCCATCCTTTTCTTCATTACATTTCCATTTGTCGACAATGTTTATACATTAAACTACTCTTCCTGTGAATCGGCCATTTGAGTAGGTGATGGAAAAATCTAGAGTGAAAACAAGGCCTTCAGAGCAGACAGTGCTACCTGTCGAAGCAGATCTCTTGCTGGGTCCCGATAGCTCCTCAGAGATGGATTCAGAAACAGATGACCAGTCCTGTTCCCCCACCGAGGTGTATGCTCTAACTTGGCACGGTCATACTGCTCATATCATGCATATGGTGTCTTGCATTGCATAGTTTAGACATCATATACACAATATTTAACACCATGTTCTTAGTTCAGACATCATATATGTGAATGCCCACTGCTTAGCATATAAATCACATATGTGAATTAAATCATGCGATCCTGATTACTTAGATAACATGTACGTGAATTATGTCATGCGATCCTGTTTAGTTAGTCATCATATTTTTGAATTATGTTATGCTATGCTATCCAGTTTAGATAGACATCATATATGTGAAATTATGTCATGCTATCCGTTTTAGTTAAACAATATACATGTCAACTATTTCACGCCCTCTTTTTTCCACACTATCTATTGCATCTGTCTTTCATACAATGTCTGTACATTCAACTATGTTTCCTGTTTATCAGCCATTTGAATTGGAGCGGGTGATGGCAGCATCTAGCAGAGTAAAAACACGGTCTTCAAATAAAACAGTGCTACCTCTTGGTGGAGATAGCACCCCGGTTGTACATGCACGAGAACCAACCCTACCACACATAACCCAGACTCTCGCAGATTCTACCCCTACTGCGATGGACAGAGAACCAGCTTCACCCAATCTAACCCTGACCCCAGCAGGTAGTAACCCAGTTCCTGTTGACACAGCACCATCTCCACCACAGAGCTCCCAAACAAGAGCAGTTAGTAAGGCAGCTCCAGTGCCCAAAGCGCCAGTACTACCACGGCGAACCCCAACTCCACCAGTTAGTACACCTATTCCTGTGGAGGAAGCACAACCAGCGATTCATAGTTTAGCATCTATCGCATTTGATGTTGTTAAATCCTATGTGCGTATCTTCCCATCATGGAAATATTATACTGAAGATGAAGGAAAATGCCAGTTGCAGGTGTTTGTCCAGGAGTTATGTGTAAGTAATGTTATTCATGGCAATTACTTTGCTTTGTCCCATACATTCTACCTCCATGATGGTTATAATACAGCAAATTTTCCCATTTTTCTCTATAGAGAAGGGCTGATTTGGAAACTCGGGATGAGGTAACCTATGCTAATACATCTGCTATCTTCAAGAATGCTTGGTGGCAGTATCGGAATTACCTGAAGAAAACGTACTTCACTGGCAAAGAATCATCAAATTCCCTTACGTTCTTCTGAGACACATTTACTGGACGATGACTGGGAACGCCTTGTTCTGTACTGGTCTCGAACCAAGAATGCGGTAAGGTCTATGAGCTCATTTTTTTAAGTACTATATGCTTGCGTCTTACTGTACTCTGTTCATGTAGAACAAGTGCTTAAACCTGAAGAACAACTATTCTCATTTAAGATTCCATTGCTATCGTGCATACTGCTTTGCTCTTGTATCACTGTATTTACTCATACAAACTTATTTTAAAATTGAACGATCCAATTGAAACTCCAATGGCACAACAGGTATGTTTACGCATGTTTCTTTAACAAGTTTGCTCTTATAAATAGCTCTGTTGTTTTCAATTTCAATTGTGTATACAGTTGACTTCTCATATCATGCACATTACTAGCATCACAACAGAGCCAATAGTGTTGTTATACATGTAGACCCGTGGTACCCATCTGAAATCTTGTTGTGCCGTGTAGTTTCCCACGCTTTGTATTCTTTCGGTGCTGCTTTCTCTTGAGCTGATATGATTTGAACCGTGTATCTATTTTGATTTGGCAAGACAATGCAGTGACCATAGGACATTGATATATGTTTGTCTGATGCTTTTATAATGTACTACTTGGCAATAGAAGACTTGGTAGTTTAATCTTGTTCACCTTACTAATGAACTGGTTCACCGAAATGAGTTTCATATACTAGTACATGCTAAGCCTGTTATGTGTCTGCTTGTTTCTTCTCTTACAATGCTGAATATTGGGGAAGAGTGCCTTAATAAGCAATGGTAAAGGAAGTAATGCAGATAAGGTTCAGGATAGTGAGACATCCTTGTTGGTCTCCAACAAAGCTGATAAAACAGCTAAGGAAAACTATCTTGAAGACAATGAGACAACCCCAAAGTCCTATCTTGGTTTAGTGTTCGAGTTACTGGCCACTACCGCTTGCACAAGCTATTCAAACTCACTGTCTGAATCAGTTCGGTTTCTTGAGTCTCAACTACAAGCTGAAAGACATCGATCAGCTATGCTGCGACAAGAAGCGGAAGGACTGCAGAAGTCCCTGGATCATTCAGATGCATACTTTCTGGTGCAACAACAAGCGTTGGAGGATTTTAGCGCCAAATAGGACAAAGCTAATAAGCTTGCTAAGCTTATTGCCAGCATGGTGGATACCCAGGATAACTTTTCTTGAGCTCTTCAGAAGTTGTTTCAGTTATGGACTTGTTTTGCTACCGCATTTCTTTGCACTGGTGGCCAATTTTGACGGCCAGTGTATGTAATATGCTGCTTTGTTCCCTATATTTGCACTGGTGGCGAACTTTGATGCCTAGTGGATGTAATATGTGTAATAGCTGTAATAGGCTAGCATTAGTTGCTTGCTTATTTATTTCCTTATTGTCTAGTTGTTTGCTTGTAGTCACTGCAGTTCTCTTTCCGCGTTTTTCTAGTGGCCACAATAACCTATTTTTGGTAACTAGGCCACAATAACCATGGCAACACATGGACTGTTGTAACCATGGGCCTCCTGCGGGCCGTAGGATCCATGGGCCCTCTATGGGCCGTAGGATCCATGGGCCCTCTACGGGCCGTACGATCCATGGACTTTCTACGGGTCGTATGATCCATGGGCCTTCTACGGGCCATAGGATCCATGGGCCTTCTACGGGCCGTAGGATCCATGGGCCTTCTACAGGGCGTATAAGAATTTCGCCAAACATGGTCATACTATTAGTGGACCATAACGGTCCGTTAATAGGCCGTGTTTGATAACGCTATGAAAACAGCCCAACGGGTTAATGGGCCACAAACGGGCCGAATGTAACCACGGGCTGAATTTGGCCCACAAACGGAATAGGCCAGTAACGAACCGTAACTAACCGAATTCTAGAAATGAGTCCAAGAATAAATGGGCCCTTAGAAGGCCGAAAGTTAACACGGGCTGGAAACAGCCGACAAAATAATGGGTCGTTAATGGGTATAAAGCGATACACTGTTCATTATGGGACAGTTTCATCTCGGGCCTTTAATGGGCCCAGAGTTACAAAGGGCCTCATATGGGCCTAAAGACATAATGGGCCATACATGGGCCGGAATTTACAATGGGCTGGAATCATATTGGACGGCACAGAAAAAGTTATTGGGCTTAATTCCGATAGGCCGTAACGGGCCGTGAGTTAGCGGGCCGTAAATGGGCTATATACGAACAGGCCGTTAACAGGCTTTCTGTGGGCCGGCCCGTTACCTTTTGACCAAGTCAAACAGGCCGGCCTTTTCACCGGAATGGGCCTCTCTTGGGCCGTGCCACGTGTCGACGTATCATAGGCGCCTCCTGTCCAATGAGTGGATGACATCTGTCCCAACGGTGAGCCAACACGTGTTTCCTCCGGCCAATGAGAATTTTACACGTGGAAAATCCCCATTGGTCCGGGCTGTTAACGGGTTATCGGATCCAAAACCGGACCCGATAGCTTAACGGCGACCTGTTACGGTGGATGCCACGTGTCGGTTACCCTTAACGAAAACAATTCCATGACGCGCCATTTATCGTCATGGAAGTGGACACTTCCGTGATGATAATTTTGGTAATGTCATGGAACACTTCTACGACAGCACAGGTATGACTATCTTGATTCTGTCTTAACATCATCATGGATGTACATGCATGACAGAAAACGTGACCTACTGTGACAAACATGTATCATCACGGAAGTGTATTTTTTTGTAGTGCTAGGGCATGTTACACCGGGGAATACTTCCTTTAATTGGGAATCAACTGACCAGGAATTGAAATCCAGGGGCGATGGACCTCTAGCTAAGGTGAAATAGTATATGAGGAGAAACCTTGTGCATCGCGAGTTACTAGGAACATCTAGTATCAAGAAGAAGCAGTCAACTAGTGTCTTCTGTGGGATGAATACTTTGCAAGCAGACACGTAAGATTTGCATGAATAAGGGAAGAGGAGTACCATTTCTGGTTGTCGGTGCTATTTCCTCCAGAAGTCGCGGCGATTTTCTTCTTTTTACCGGGGGAACCGATGTTTTGGAGGAGGGTGCAGCCTTGGACGAACCCATGGACAAATTGTTGGCTATGTTGCCGTGGCCGTACGTCGGCGGAGGGGAAGCAGATCCGAGGCGGCGAAGGATGACGTAGCAGGAACAGCTCCAGTGCGGTGGACGGTGGCGAAGTTGGAGCGGCAGCGGTGAGGCGTAGGACGAAGTGGTTGAACTGGCTCGGGTACGGACAGCTCGGCCTCGGCTTCAACTACTAGCCATGGAGGGCGTTGCGGTTGAGGTTGCGGTGGACGATGACATCGGGGTATCGGCTCTGGTGTGATGGAGGAGGGAGGCGGTTGATGGGTGGGACGGGGTGGTGGACGAAGGACGCTGGGGTTTCGCGACTGGTGGAGAGGTAGTTTTGGCGCCCACGGAGTACGAATGGGGAATCAGACGGGGGCGGGGGAGCTAACGGAGAACCATGTTTCGGTCTGGGACGCGTTTGTTTTTGGCTTTTTTGAACAGATGGGACGCGCTTGTTTGAAATTTGGGGAAAGTACAAACTTTGGCCCCCTCTTAAATTTCGGACCTATTGCGGGTCGGGGGTAGGATCGTAATCCCAGGTGTCCCAAATAGTGGGCGGGAGCAATTTCGGCCGCGCACATGTGTGCTTAGGCGGCCATTGTGTATGAATATTTTTCGGAGGCAGTTGCGTGGCTTCTAGATGAAGCTACAAACCTACCCCTGTTTAGACCTTTGGACGTCGGGCCGGTAGGTTTCACGGGTCGGAGTTAGAAAAGTAATTTCCTTCTACTACCAAACATTGGTCTCACGCGGTTTCGGGCGAGTAGAGGCTCTTTTGGCGCTTCGTTCGAAATTTTGAAACAGAAGCATTCACGTTTAGAGTACTCTTGAACTTTGAGGATTGACCTAAATAGACAACGTTAAATTTGACCTTGTATGTTTGAAAACCTCATTAAATTATGCGCTTCTTTTTGAAATTTTGACACTTGAAAATCCTATAACTACGATTATTTTTGAATGGAGGAGGTAAATTTGAATCTATTTTGTACACGACTATATATGCTATTATGTACAAAAGCATAGCAAAGATTGGTGCCCCCATAATTTAGGTATGATTTACAAATGCGATGATATCGAATTCAAATAATTGTATAGACTTCATGTTGAATTCGAATTTTTTAAACCACCTTAAGTTTAATTCAAATGTATGCTAGTTCATAGCTTAAGTTGAATTTATAATGTTCATTGTGTAACTTTCGTATGTATGATGTGCTTTACACACATAACATGAACTATACTCACGTTTATATTTGATTGCCAAAGTGATGCATTGTCTAGAGTTCAAAATACTAACTATGTGAATCAATTATGTCGAATAATAACATAGACATGCTCAAATTCGATAGAATCTAGATGTCTGATGGATCAATGACCATTCCTTGCGCGAATTGCAAATATCATGATCCCATCCTAATATTTGGATACAATAAATATTTTTAATCAATGTGTACATCAGTCTTTTACGTGTAGTTTCACTCTCCATCGGTGGTCTCTCACACATGCTCACACTCTCTCTCTCGAGGTGTCTTTCTCGCAGAGATGCTCTCGATATAACCCTCCCTCCCTCTCGTAACCATTTACGACTGTTTTCACTAACCTTTATCACAAGCACTCTTCCTCTCACAAGCATACACGCACAATCCCCATCGACCCTTTCTCTATACATAGACCTGCCTATGTGTCTCCCATACACACATTATCTTTAGGCATGTCTCTCACGGATTGTCTCACACCTCTCTTCCTAATCGACGAGTATGATTCTAGCAGAGCATTCTGTAGGATGCCCCTTAAAGTTAGGTTGGATGAATAGTAATATCAGAGATAAGGGGTTACCTTAGCCGGCTTTCTCAGTGGACACGGAGTCCTTCAAATTCTTCTATCTTTGTCTTGTATGACTAGTCATGCATGGGTCTCCCTAAATGCGTCACGGGCCGACCAATGTGGCGCAGGACGGAACCGAACCAAGGGCCTCACCTAGGCCCACCGAACCTCACGCGGTGACACCCTTTGCCCCGAGGTCTCGTTATCTGCTCACACCCACACATACCAACACAGACACCACACAAAAAAATTCTCCTCGTGCCTCTATCCCCCCTTGCATATACACACCCAAGGGCATCTCTCGCCGTGACATCATATTTGTCTCTCTCTCTAGACCTCTCTCATTTCTAGTTCTATCTCTCCCATGCCCCCCCCCCCCGCCGGCCCCTCTATCCATGCCTCTCTCGAATACCTAATACACACACATACCTCTCTAGGCCCTGCAAAATACATCAACTACACATTCACACATGTTACATCACGTACCCCATTGATCTCAAAAGCCCTCTCTTCATGTTTATTTCGCATACAACATTCCTTTCGAATAAAGTGTGGCCAAAAAATTATTATAGAATTTCTACATATATACAACATTACAAAGTTATATGGAGGAGTATGAACATTAATTTGCACTGCATGGTGCCCACAATGATATTTATTCCGCAATGTGAATTTTTATATTTTTATACTATACTAGCAAGATGCCCATGCGTTGCACGGAACATCAGGATGCATCTGTATGAGTAGTTTATCTTGTGGGAGAAAAGGATGAACGAGGGAAGGCCTTATTTGCAAATGTGGAGAGGGGTGTGGGTATCTATCTGCAAAATTGCCATAGTTTCCTTCCTACCCGTCGGATATAAATCAGACGGCCTATGTTACAGGATGGCAGGCGCACCATCATCACCAACTCTGTTTTTTTATAAGAGTAGAGATATAAAGTTAGTCATAATAAAGAGAAATGAAGAGCATCTCTCTCCCCATCGCATACAACCCCTCTACGCCCCTTTCACGTACGCACACAAACTATCTCCAAGTCCTCTAAAAGTACGCCCCCAGCACATTCATGCATGTTTCATCTTTCTCTCCCGATATATACAGTGACGATCATTGTATTTGAAGCGAAAAGCACGATACGTACATTGGACTTCAGAATCCACTCATTGCGGTCACCATTTATGTTTTGTGGTTATTATACAGTCACAGGCTCACCTTACATCTCTGTATTTGCTCAAGACACGACTAGTTGACCAGTTAAACGCTCCACGTGGCTCCTCTAGTGTTGCATCACATTATCTCACTACCATTGCGCCCACCTGTTGGCGTGTATCTACTCTACACTCTTACTAAAAACAGAGTTGGTTATGATGGTGTGCCTGCCATCCTGCAATATAGGCCGTCTGATTTATATCTGACGGATAGGAAGGAAACTATGGTAATTTTGCAAAAAGGTACCCACACACCTCTCCACATTTGCAAATAAGGCCTTCCCTCGTTCATCCTTTTCTCTCATAAGATAAACTACTCATACAAATGCATCTTGATGTTACGTGCAATGCACAGCATCTTGCTAGTAAGAATGAAAACAAATGACAAAAAAATATTGGACGGTGGTTCGAAGTCATGACCGCGGGCACAGCGGACAAGGTGGCCTTGTATTGGTATGCTGAGTCGTCTGTTTTAACACACAGGAGCTGGTGTGGTGATTATACATACACGCACACATGCACACGAACTGTATGCACGCAACACTCACACGAACACATGCAGCCACGCATGCACGCAACACTCACACGCACACACGCACGCATGCATGCACACACCACACGACCAACACGCACTCTCACGCTCAAGTGCTCAACCTACACGTGCATGCGCACACATCAGGCCCTGACAGACACATACACAACCAGGTGGTTCCCGCGCACAGGTTGGAGTCTTGTCGCACCTGCGTAAATTTGTGTTTATCTGACCTTTTTCCTATGCGAACTAATAGGTGAGACCCATGAGGAACATGGTCAATTTAACTAGTCAACATGGTGCCACGCAGACTATTTGGCCGGTCAACAGAGTGCAATCCGATGCTGAACGGTGAGCAAGTGACCGTATAATCACCGCAAAACATATATAGTGACCGTAATGAGCGTATTCTGAAGTCCGGTGACCATATTATGCTTTTCTCTCTGTAGGCCCTCCAAAACTACATCTCTACACGTTCTCGCATGTTACATCTAACAACTATGCAATATAGCACTACTACTACACTCTAACACAATAAATCATATGTGTTTTTAGTTTTACTAGATATCATATTGTCACTCAATTATTTAGTTTGCATACATTAAAATTGCCTTTGAAATGTATGGACAGTATGATCTACCGCCGGGAAAAATCCCGCCCTTTCCTGTTTAATCAGGTTTGTATCGATGGATCGTGCGAAACAGCAAAACTATAGTACTATAGTACTACAGTACAAGTAACAGTTCACTGGGCCGCCGTGTCGTGTACTCCTCCGTCGTAAGAGTAGAGCGCTCGCTTTCATAAATGTTCTAGTCCCTTTCGCAGACATCTGGGACATCAAGCTACCGGGTCCACGTGCCATACCGAAATACAGTGCAGAGCAGCAGGGGTGAAGCACCCCACTCATGGCGCCGGCGTAGTAATGAGCAATGAGGCGTCAAATCACAAAGCTGCACCTTTCCCGCAATTAAGTTGGAGGGATGAAGTAATAATGCTAAAAACAAGTTGGAGGGACGAAGCATCCATCATTTCACTCGTTGCTGAATCCGCTTCTCCCTCATCTTCTTCAAGTTAACCACGTGTTGCTTCTGTCGTTGTTCTGCCTCATGTGGGACGCGGATCGGCTTGGTAAAGCACTGACACGTGGGACCGCATGTTAGCAAACCGCCAGGCCAAAAACCTCTCAAAATCAGAAACCGGCAAAATCACCTCCTTTTTACTAATCTTGATTCTATATTTTTTTAGATCAATATAATTGAGATTTGTATAGATAGCACACAGGAGCAAAACCAAGTGGTACTATTAAGGGCATCCACAATGTGTAGCCAAATGTGAAAATAGCATTTGGAATCGATGGGAACCATTGTGGACGGTGCGGCCAAAGCCAAAAAGATGGAACCGAAGCTCCATGATTGATTGATTGAAGGAATAGAAAAATGCAACGTCTCTCCTCTTTCTCCCGTGCTTGGACGCATGTACGGTATAGAGCACAGAGCCTACTCCCCTGTCCCTTCTATCACAAATCACAAAGCAGTGAGGCGTCAAATCACAAAGCACGGACGAAGCAACCATCATTTCAAGCTGACTCCGCTTCTCCATCGTCTTCTTCGAGAAACCACCTCACCACACTAAGCTGGACAGATGACGCTATTGTGTACTAGTACTAGTACATTTACTTGTCCTTTCATTCAACGGAGTTCCTAGATCCAAATAAGGCGGTTGTCTCGGCTTGCAGGCGGCACTTGCGAACGACTTACCGTGGTCTCCCTCAATGGTGTTCTCCGTCGAATGCACTTCGCCAAACCACAATGTTCCAGATATCGTCGATGTCACCGCAATGGGGAAGGAAGTCAAATAGTTACTACCTCCATTTTTTTGTAATTATCAAAATTACAATTTGCAGAAGGCCACTAACACTAATCGAGGCAAAATTGATGGGGTTTGCCTCGTACTAGCAACCAAGGACATTAATATACCCTTGCATACATGCGGAAGTGAGAAGGTTGGTTTGCATGGCACTGCATGAATCAAGCGATGAGGAGTGAGATGGTTAGCTCTTTGGGATTTGAGAAAAAATACGCATTAATTGACACGTCAAACGAGGATTTGTATCGATTAATCCCGCGAAGGAAAACCCCGCCTTTCTTTTTTAACACTAGCACTCCTACGTACGTACTTATATCTTGTTTGGGTCTAGGCCTTACATTGCCATACTTCGCCACACATTTTTACCAAGCTTGCCTAAAGTTTTCAAAATGAAAAGGAGGTAAACTTGCGCACGGCTGTCGCGGTCGCACCGCACCCTCACACAGTCGCTCCTGCACGCCGCAAACCAAACCAAGGGAACGCACCCTCACTGACACGTGCTACCGCATGTGATCAAACAAAACTCAGCCATCCTACCGCTGACACATAATTTTCGTTCATACAATATGTTTATCCAACCGCATGTTGGGGAAGATCCATACGGCCCATGCAGTGGTCTGTTGGGGAAGAAGAAGAGGTGAGGAAGAAGGGTTAGGAGATGTAGGATATTCATCCAACCGCCTGAAAATGGTCGACAAATGATGAAAGTCAGGTGACTTGCATAAATATATGTTTTTACACAGCAAAAGAACCCTAAAAACAACAACATAAAGAAAAACTATCACTGCTCGCGGAATGAGACAGCCTCGTTGTCTTTGGCTGCCAGCGTGAACCAGCCGTAGCTGCCGACGTGTGTCTTCGCACCATGGTTGTCCTCGACCTCCAGCTACTCGTTCACACGGAGCATGCGGGCGCTCTGCACGGATGAGAGCACCGCCCGGTTCAAGTCCAGGACGTCCGGTTTTGCCTGCAGGAGGGCCTCGATGGTAGCGGCATCCATGCGCTCCGCGTCGAGTTGAGCCTCCGCCGCCCAGTTCAAGTCCAGGACGTCCGGTTCCGCCTGCAGGAGGGCCTCGATGGCTGCGGCATCCGCGCGCTCCGCATCGAGTTGAGCCTTCGCCGCCCGGTTCACATCCACGACATCCGGTTCCGCCTACAGAAGAGCCTCGATGGCAGCGGCATGCGCGCGCTCCACGTGGAGTTGAGCCTCCGCCTCCCGGTCGTCCTTTAGTATCGCCAGGTTGAACTGCTGGTCCGCCTGCACCATGGGGGACCCGTACGCCGGCACGAAGTCGACGTCCATCGTCTCATACGCATCGGGGGCCTTCTGCGCCGCGACCTCCGCCATGAACATTGGATCGGCTTCCTCCTCCTCGTAGCTTGGCTCCAGAGAACCCGGGGATTGGCCCGTCGCAAAGCGTGCTTGGGAACGGAGGTCTGTGGCGCTGGCCGCCGCCGCAATTTCTGCGCGGTGCTCCGGCGTCAGCATCTTGTAGTACGTGATCTTGCGGCGCACCATGGCTTTCCGGCGAACTAGGGGAGGCTTGATGCGGGCTAGGGGATCGAAAGGTGGGGGAATGGGCTGGAGAGGAGGTGTGGTTTTGAGGCAGTGGCTGGCGTAGGCTGAGCAGCGAAGGTTCTGGTGTGAATAGTGGTTCCGGTGACGACCCGTCAATCGGTTTTGACTGTACATCACTCTTGTCGCATTCGCGTTGCACCCCGGCACGCTGGACCCTCCACGTCGCTCACCGAATGGAACGCGCTTCGTCTTGCGTTTTCACTCGCTTGTGGGACCGCAGTTGAGAGCAAACCGACGTACCTCCCTCTCCCTCACCCGCGTCATTTATACTACTAATCCCTCTGTTTTATGCGGAGTAAATAAAAACAGAGGGAGTATATGATACGTCTCCAATGTATCTACAATTTTTGATTGTTCCATGTTGTTTCATTATCAATCTTGGATGTTTTATAATCATTTTATAGTCATTTTATATCATTTTTTGGTACTAACCTATTGACATAGTGCCAAGTGCCAGTTGCTGTTTTTTCCAGGTTTTTTACATCGCAGGAAATCAATATCAAACGGAGTCCAAATGCCACGAAACTCCATGATGATTTTTCAAGGGCCAGAAGGAAGGCAATCGGCCTTGGTTGCACCTGGGGGCGCCCCGAGGGGGGCACAACCCACCAGGGCGTGCCCTGGTGGGTTGTGCTCACCTCGGGTGCCCCCAGACCGCCTCTTTGCTCTATAAATACCCCAAAAATACCAGAACCCTAGAAGCGTCGACGAAATATTCATCCAGCCACCGCAGAGTCCAGAACCACTAGATCCAATCCAGACACCATCACGGAGGGGTTCACCACTTCCATTGGTGCCTCTTTGATGATGCGTGAGTAGTTCTTTGTAGACCTTCGGGTCCGTAGTTAGTAGCTAGATGGCTTTCTCTCTCTGGCTGAATTCTCAATACAATGGTCTCTTGGAGATCCATATGATGTAGCTCTTTTGCGGTGTGTTTGTTGGGATCTGATGAACTTCGAGTTTATGATCAGTTATATCTTTTTATATCCATGAAAGTTATTTGAGTTTCTTTGATCTCTTATATGCATGATCTCTTATAGCCTCGTATTTCTTCTCCGATATTTGGGTTTTGTTTGGCCAACTTGATATATTTATCTTGCAATGGGAAGAGGTTCCCGGTAGTGGGTTCGATCTTACGGTGCTTGATCCCAGTGACAGAAAGGGAACCGACATGTATGTATTGTTGCTACTAAGGATAAAAAGATGGGATCCCTATCTGCCGCAATAGATAACGGATCTTGTCTACATCATGTCATCGTTCTTATTGCATTACTCCGTTTTTCCATGAACTTAAAACACTAGATGCATGCTGGATAGCGGTCGATGTGTGGAGTAATAGTAGTAGATGCAGGCAGGAGTCGGTCTACTAATCTTGGACGTGATGCCTATGTAATGATCATTGCCCGGATATCATCATAATTATTTGAAGTTCTATCAATTGCCCAATAGTAATTTGTTTACCCACCGTTTGCTATCTTTTTCGAGAGAAGCCACTAGTGAAACCTACGGCCCCGGGTCTTCTTTCTCATATATTTGCTTTGCAATCTACTTTTCCTTTGCACTTTTATTCAGATCTATTAAACCAAAAATACATTGCTGCACTTTATTTTATTTGTGATCTATTATTTCAATCTATTACAACTTTCTCCCGTCAACACGCAATTTCTGGCGTCGTACCCCGAAAGGGATTGACAACCCCTTTAACACGTCGGGTTGCGAGGTGTTGTTATTTGTGTGTAGGGGATGTTTACGTTGTGTTTTCTTGGTTCTCCTACTGGTTCAATAACCTTGGCTTCATATCTAAGGGAAATACCTACCGCCGATGTGCTGCATCATCCCTTCGTCTTTGGGGAAATACCGACGTAGCTTCAAGCGACATCAAAAGGAATTTCTAGCGCCGTTGCCGGGGAGGATCTTCAACATAACCAGGTTCCTAATCACAAATCTCATCTCCTTGCAATTTACATTATTTGCCATTTGCCTCTCGTTTTCCTCTCCCCCACTTCACAAAAATTTGCCATTTTATTCGCCTCTCTTTCTCCGTTCGTCGTTTTATTGCCCGATCTTTTTTTTTGACTGCAATCTTGTTGTGTGGTCATCATGACTCAAGAGAACACCAAATTATGTGATTTCTCAAATACCAACAACAATGATTTTATTGGCACTCCGCTTGCTCCTCCCGCCACTAGTGCGGAGACTTGTGATATTAATACTGCTTTGCTGAATCTTGTTATGAAAGACCAATTTTCCGGTACTCCTAATGAGGATGCCGCATCCCATCTTAATACCTTCATGGAATTATGCGATATGCAAAAGAAAAAAGATGTGGACAATGATGTGGTCAAGATGAAATTATTTCCGTTTTCTTTGCGTGATTCTGCAAAAATTTGGTTCTCTTCTTTGCCTCGCAATAGTATTGATTCTTGGAATAAGTGCAAAGATGCTTTTATCACTAAGTATTTTCCTGCCGCAAAAATTATTTCCCTTATAACCCAGATCATGAATTTCAAGCAACTTGAACATGAGCATGTTGCACAAACTTGGGAAAGGATGAAAATGATGCTAAGGAATTTCCCAACTCATGGGTTAAATCTTTGGATGATCATACAAAAAATTTATGCGGGGTTGAATTTTGTTTCTCGTAATCTTTTAGATTCCGCCGCGGGTGGAACTTTTATGGAAATTACTTTGGGTGAAGCCACCAAATTGCTTGATAATATCATGGCAAATTATTCACAATGGCATACCGAAAGAGCTCCTACTAGTAAAAATGTTAATTCGGTTGAAGAAATTTCTTCTTTGAGTGATAAAGTTGATGCTCTTATGAAATTGGTTGCTAGTAAAAGTGCTCCTATTGATTTTAATGATATTCCTTTGCCTACTTTGATTGAGCAAAATAGTGATGCCATTGATGTGAATTTTATTTCTCGCAATAATTTCAACAGCAATGCCTATAGAGGTAATTTTAATCCTAGGCCTTCTCCTAGTAATTCCTCTAATAATTATGGTAATTCCTATGGAAATAAATCTTACAATAATAATAGGAACACCTCTGATCTTGAGAATAATATTAAAGAATTTATCAACACACAAAAAGTTTTCAACACTTCCATAGAAGAAAAGTTGAATAAGTTTGATGATTTGTCTAGAAGTGTTGATAGAATTGCTCATGATGTGGAAAATCTCAAGATGAAAATTTTTGTGCCTAAAGTTGATGAATCAATTAAAGCTCTTTATGTTTCTATGGATGGAAGTAAGAAAAGAACTGCTATGCTTAGAGCTAAAAGTGAATTTTTAGAGAAAGCTTTTTCTAGTGATTATTCTTGCAAAAATGATGAAGATCTTAAAATGATTGGTGTTTCTTCTATCGATTCCTTGTTTAGTAAAGATAAGATCGATGAAAAAGGGACTGGAGAAGAGTCAACTTTAGGTAGAAGGCGTCCCAATATTTCGGAGGGTGAAAATCTTGTTGAGAAAATTGATAAAAGTGGGTTTGGAGAGGTCAAAACTTTAGTTAGTGATGCACCCACTATTTTGGATTACAAAGACTTTAATTATGATAGTTGATCTTTGATTGATTGTATTTCTTAGTTGCAATCCATGCTAAATTCACCCCATTCTTATGAACAAAACAAAGCTTTTACTAAACATATTGTTGATGCTATGATGAAAGCTTTGGAAGAAAAGTTGGAATTAGAAGTTTCAATTCCTAGAAAATTTCATGATGAGTGGGAACCTACTATCAAAGTCAAGATTAAAATTATGAATGTTTTTCTTTGTGTGACTTGGGTGCTAGTGTTTCTACAATTCCGAAATCTTTATGTGATGTGCTTGGTCTTACCAATCTTGAAGAATGTTCCTTGAATTTGCACTTGGCGGATTCTACTATTAAAAAGCCTATAGGAAGAATTAATGACGTTCTTATTCTTGCAAATAGGAACTATGTGCCCATATATTTTATTGTTCTTGATATTGATTGCAATCCGTCTTGTCCAATTATTCTTGGTAGACCGTTTTTACGCACCATTGGTGTCGTAATTGATATGAAAGAAGGAATATCGAGTTCCAATTTCCTTTGAGGAAAGGTATGGAACACTTTCCTAGAACAAAAATCAGGCCACCCTATGAATCAATCATGAGGGCATCTTATGGTTCTCGAACCAAAGATGACAAAACTTAGATCCTTGCCTTACGCCTAGCTAAGGGCGTAAAACTATAGCGCTTGTTGGGAGGCAACCCAATGAATAAAATTTATTTTTGCTTTTTGCTTTCTGTTCTCGTGTGCTTAAAAAATTATGCTACGGGTATGATTATGTTTTTTATGTTTTAATTAGTGTTTGTGCCAAGTAAAGCCTATAGGATCTTCTTGGGTGATAGTTGTTTGATCTTGCTGAAAAAGACGGAAACATTGCGCTCACGAAAATAATTTTCATAAAACACAGAAAAGATATTTTGCCCTGATTCTTTTTGCCGAAGATTAATATACAAATTACCCAGGTCTTCCTATTTTGGTAGAATTTTTGGAGTTACAGAAGTATTCGCTAAAGTCAGATTACTACAGACTGTTCTGTTTTGACAGATTCTGTTTTCTTTGTGTTGTGTGCTTATTTGGATGGCTCTATGGTTTTCTTTGATGAGTTTTTGCCATAGAAAAGTTGGAATATAGTAGATATAATACAAAAATAAAATATGAATTTGTTTGATACAGCACTTATAGTAGTGGTTTGCTTTCTTATACTAACGGATCTCACGAAGCTTTTGTTGAGTTTTGTGTGATTGAAGTTTTCAAGTTTTGGGTTATCTTACGATGGATGAAGGAAGGATGTAAGAGCCTAAGCTTGGGGATGCCCCGGCATCCCAAGCTATTATCCAAGAATGAGCAACCAACTAATCTTGGGGATGCCCCCGAGTGGCATCCCCGCTTTCTTCCAACAACTATAGGTATTTTACTCGAGGCTATATTTTTATTCGTTACATGATATGTGTTTTGCTTGGAGCATCTTGTATGATATGTGTCTTTGCTTGTTTTATTTTGTGTTTTAAGTCATCAATCCTTGCTGGACACACCTATTTTAGAGAGCCAAAATTATATCATGATTTGTTAGAATTGCTCTCTGTGCTTCACTTAAATCTTTTATGAGCTAGGACTTGCTCTAGTGCTTCACTTATATCTTTTTGAGAACGGTGTGCTTAGTATTTTTGAAGAAATGCTCTCTTGCTTCACTTAGATTTATTTTAGAGTTAGTTAAATTTTGAAGAAACTCTCTCTTGCTTCACTTAAATTATTTTGAGAGAAAGAAAATTTGTTATGCTCATGATCTTCACTTATATTTGTTTGAGCTTGTGAAAAGCAACACATGAAAATTAGTCCCAAAGTGATAGATATCCAAGAAGGATAAAGTAGAAATTTGTCATCAAGATCATTGGACAAAATAGACTTGATTCTTAGTAATAGCTTTGAGATATGATGATGTGATATGTGAGTTATGTTGATGAGTAATTGTGCCCTAGTAAGAATATTGGTGTTAAGGTTTGTGATTCCCTATGCATGCACGAAAGTCAATAATCATGCAATGAAAATTATATCCTACTTGTGGTGCATTATTCGGTGTTAATTATGCTTAATGCTTGCTTATGAGATTATTTGTTTCTTGGTTGGTTGCTTCTCAATCTTTTTGCTAGCCTTCATTTTGCACTAAGTATGACCTCTACTTGTGCATCCAAAATCCTTTAAACCAGTTTTGCCACATGAGTCCACTATATCTACCTATATGCGGTATTCTTTTGCCGTTCTAAGCAAATTTGCATGTGCCATCTCTAATTGCAAAATAAACTTCTCTTTTGTGTGTTTGTTTCGCTCGCGGAACGGTAACGGGTGGCTAATATTTTCCATGTTGGATGTGTTATTCTCACGATGAGTGTTTATTCACTTGTCATTGCACGAGAGTAAGGCAAAGGTTTTAGGGATGCCCAGTCCCGAAATGCAAAAATTAATTTACTTTATGCTGTCAAATAATAAATTCCTTGGAAAGTGTTGGTATGGAAGGCACTCGTGGATACGGCTAGCCATGGAAAGTGAAAGAATGGTGGAAAAGGAATAAACTTTATTTTCTGTTTAGGAACCGCCTATGGCATATCTAGCATGGAAAGTGTTCATAGCTCTACGCCGTCTTCGTTGGTGGGATGGATACACCTCCCAAAATGTTTTTATCTCTAATTTTTCGCTCTGAGCTCTGGCACCTCTACAAATCCCTACTTCCCTCTGTGAAGGGCCTTTCTTTTACTTTATGCATTTTTTTTGTTTTGAATTTGAGTCTCCATCTTCTCTTACAAAAGCACCAACTAGGAGGCAATATGATCGTGCTTAAGTATTGGGTGTAGTTAATATTCGAGTGTCTTTCATGAATGGATCAATGTTTGAGCATGATGGGCTAGGGATAACTTATTTTAGCGTTGATATTTTGAAAGACATGGTTGCTTGTTGATATGCTTGAGTATCTAAATTATTATGTCAAAACTAGACTATTGCTTTGAATCACATAAAATTCCAAATGTCCATGCTATAAAGAAAAGAATATGATATGACTTGATGAACAGCACTCCACATCAAAAATTCTGTTTTTATCACTTACCTACTCGAGGACGAGTAGGAGTTAAGCTTGGGGATGCTGATACGTCTCCAACGTATCTATAATTTTTGATTGTTCCATGCTGTTTTATTATCAATCTTGAATGTTTTATATTCATTTTATAGTCATTTTATATCATTTTTTGTACTAACCTATTGACATAGTGCCCAGTGTCAGTTGCTATTTTTTCCATGTTTTTTACATCGTAGGAAATCAATATCAAACGGAGTCCAAATGCCACGAAACTCCAGATGATTTTTTATGGGCCAGAAGGAAGGCAATGGGCCCTGGTTGCACCTGGGGGTGCCCCGAGGGGGGCACAACCCACCAGGGCGCGCCAGGAGGCCCACGCGCGCCCTGGTGGGTTGTGCCCACCTCGGGTGCCCCACGGACCGCCTCTTTGCTCTATAAATACCCCAAAAATACCAGAACCCTAGAAGCGTCGACGAAATATTCATCCAGCCGCCGCAGAGTCCAGAACCACTAGATCCAATCTAGACACCATCACGGAGGGGTTCACCACTTCCATTGGTGCCTCTTCGATGATGCGTGAGTAGTTCTTTGTAGACCTTCGGGTCCGTAGTTAGTAGCTAGATGGCTTTCTCTCTCTCGCTGAATTCTCAATACAATGGTCTCTTGGAGATCCATATGATGTAACTCTTTTGCGTTGTGTTTGTTGGGATCTGATGAACTTCGAGTTTATGATCAGTTATATCTTTTTATATCCATGAAAGTTATTTGAGTTTCTTTGATCTCTTATATGCATGATCTCTTATAGCCTCGTATTTCTTCTCCGATATTTGGGTTTTGTTTGGCCAACTTGATCTATTTATCTTGCAATGGGAAGAGGTGCCCGGTAGTGGGTTCGATCTTACGGTGCTTGATCGCAGTGACAGAAAGGGAACCAACACGCATGTATCGTTGCTACTAAGGATAAAAAGATGGGATCCCTATCTGCCGCAATAGATAACGGATCTTGTCTACATCATGTCATCGTTCTTATTGCATTACTCCATTTTTCCACGAACTTAATACACTAGATGCATGTTGGATAGCGGTCGATGTGTGGAGTACTAGTAGTAGCTGCAGGCAGGAGTCGGTCTACTAATCTTGGACGTGATGCCTATGTAATGATCATTGCCTGGATATCATCATAATTATTTGAAGTTGTATCAATTGCCCAACAGTAATTTCTTTACCCACCGTTTGCTATCTTTTTTGAGAGAAGCCACTAGTGAAACCTACGGCCCCGGGGTCTTCTTTCTCATATATTTGCTTTGCGATCTACTTTTCCTTTGCACTTTTATTCAAATCTATTGAACCAAAAATACAAAAATATTTTGCTGCACTTTATTTTATTTGTGATCTATTATTTCAATCTATTACAACTTTCTCTCGTCAACACGCAATTTCTGGCGCCGTACCCCGAAAGGGAATTACAACCCCTTTAACACGTCGGGTTGCGAGGTGTTGTTATTTCTGTGTAGGGGTTGTTTACGTTGTGTTTGCTTGGTTCTCCTACTGGTTCGATAACCTTGGTTTCAAGTCTGAGGGAAATACCTACCGCCGCTGTGCTACATCATCCCTTCCTCTTTGGGGAAATACCAACGTAGCTTCAAGGGACATCAGTATACTACGGATGAGGATCCCCTGACGTGGCCGAAACCATTGAGTAACTGAAATGCGGGGCCCAGCAAGCATGGGGCCCGCCAGTAAGTGACCGAAAGGGAGGGTAAGGCAGGGATACCTACGTCAGAGGATCCACTACTACTCCCTCCTTCCATCTATACAAGGCCTAATGCGTTTTTTGAGGCTAACTTTGACCAAATGTCAAAGCATACAGTCAAATTCGTATGTGAAAGGAGCTTCCAATGATATAATCATCTCATGTACTACTATTAGTCTTGTCAATAGTCACAGGCGGTTTTGAAAAACGCATTAGAGCATGTTTAATAATGTAGCCGACTGTTGGCTATAAAGAGAGGCCACCTCACTTAGAGCCATCATAAAAAATACTCATATAAGCATTTAATCTTTGCATGGTTAAGTAATAGGTTGGCTCTTAGGATGGCTATTAAGGTTGGCTCTAAGCATTTAATATTTGCATGAGCAAGGTATATGATTGGAAGAGAGTTGCATGCATACTATTTTTTCTTGATCTATGTGTTATAGCCGGACTATAGAATAAGAGCCCGCTTCACTCTCTCTCCTCTCCTCTCACTCCTCCAAGTAGGATTTTAATGACATGGCAAGTCTTATAGCCTGCTAACTAGGCCTTATTAGACTTGCTCTTAGGCCCTATATAAATGGAAGGAGGGAGTACTATGAGCTCTGCATACTCTACTACAGATGTTGTCAGTACTCCACTAGTACTATTGGACAGGGAGCTTAAAAAGTTACTATTAGACTGGCTATGCGTGGCGAAATCCTAGTAGGAAGAGCATGCACGAGAACAAGCACATTCACGTGGTTGAAAACAAATTGGAAACCATCTCTGTTTGAATACAAATCTAGGAGTACGTACGAATATAACAATATTGATTGGGCGTTGTTGAATGTTGATACTTTTTTCTGTAAGTTTGATCAAAGTAGAGATACTTACTTATATGTAAACTAGAAAGGATCGGAGGGAGTATATTGTAAGTTCAAAAGAAAAATGAACATTGAATACCCTTTATATATGATTTGCGGATGCTATGATCACCGGTTCAAAATTTTGAATCCGCCTTAGGTATCACACATGCACCCACTCATTCTCTCTCAATTTCATCTCGGGGTCCGGAGATCGATTGAAAGAGGACTAGGGTGGGTACAATACGTTCGTTTCGCTTATGAATGTACAATATACTCCCTCTGATCCCCACAGACCCCCCCCCCCCCGTGGGTCATTTCTATCATAGAAACAGACCAAACCTTTATCTCCTTGCACGACACGCAGTTGATCTCTCAACATCAATCGATCTCGTCAAGATGTGTCGGGGCATGAACCGAATGGGATGTCAAAATTAAGATGGGAAGCGACACGTAGTGGAGGCAAAGTGAAACTTTAAACGAACCGTTTGTTTGTATGCATGTCGGACAAATTACAACATTGGAAATACAAGCATGGTCTAGGCCCACATGCGAATGATACTCGGCAGAATGTTCAAATGAGGCATGCAGGAGGATGGACTCGACCGGAGGGCGGCATGATCAATGGAGAAGAGGGTTGGAGAGGAATGAGAAATAAGCAACGCCACATGATTATACTTGAACGGCTCAAATAAACAATAAGTTGTCTTGTTTTCCCTTCCGTCTTGGTCACGGAGTAAGATACTCCCTCTGTTTTTATTTACTCTGCATATTAGGTTTGACTGAAGTCAAACTTCATAAAATTTGACCAAATTTATAGAAAAAATATGAACATTTACAATAGGAAATCTAGATGATGTGAAAGTATATTCAATAATGAATCTAATGGTATTGATTTTTTATTGTATATGTTATTACTTCTGTCTATAAACTTTGTCAAAGTTTACAAAGTTTGACTTTGAGCAAAGCTAAAATCCGGAGTAAATAAAAACAGAGGGAGTACGCAGGGACTAGTATAGTTACTACTGCCGGAACATGGTAAGTTGGACCCCTAAATGCGGGCACGGACCGGGCACACCTCAATTATTCCTTCAAATAGTCGGACATCTACATTTAGCACACCATCCGGCTACTTAATCAAGTGTTACGCTTCACTAGTTGAAAAGGAAAAGGGTGGTACCGTACCCAAAACCACCACACTTGGGGCTAGGGTAACAACTTGGTACTGTACCACATTTGAACCAGGCCACAAAAACCACCTGTTCTGCGCCTAATGTGCAACGCGGAGCACTGACGCTCGAATTTGGCCGAGAAAACAGGGAAACCGGCATGTGGGCACACCTATTAGGATGACGTGGCGAAGACTAGTCCAATGGAGGAGCTGGCCCACGACCTCCTCGCCACCGGTAACGTGGGGGCCAGCAACGTGGCGCAGCTCCCGCATCGCCTCTGGACACGGCGACCGCGGTGAGCGACACGCTCATCGTCGCTGGACACGGCCGGCTTTAGTGTGTCGAGGGTGGCGTTAGCACTGTGGCACGACCAGCAGATCAACACTCGGCTCGTCGAGGATGCACGGGGCCGCCGAAGTGCGCGCGCGCCGTGACGGGTCCGCGGAGTGGTGTAGCGCGACCAACTGCATCCCCAGGACCTGAGACCATGACGGGTCGTCTTGCTTTTTCAATGACATGTGGGGATCGCATGTGAGCAAAGGGCATCTCCAACGTTGCCACGACCGCAGCTGACTACCCTCGCACACCAAAAACCCTCGTCCCTCGCCCCGTCGCGCGGTGCGTTCCCAGCCGGCGCCAGCTGCCCGCATTCATGTTGTCTGTCCGTATGCCGTCGTTAAGAGGCTCGGTGCCCGAGGAACCAACTCCGGCGAATTAATGACGCACCCGGACGCTTGGCCTCACCGGAATGCGCTACTTAAAGCGGCAACGCCCAGCTTAACTCCACACCATAGCGCATCGTCCTGCTACCTAGCACCACATCCGCCATGACCGCGAGCGCGAACGCTTTGCGGGAGAGCTTGTCTTTGGGGATGAAGCTCGAGGTCGCCGCCCTCGCTCAAGCCGCCGCTCACGACGCAATAGCGGCGCAGCCGGACGCAGACGCGATCGCACAAGCGGTGGCCACACTGGTGGCCGACGACGGGAGCACCGTAAGCCACGCGTCCTACTTGCCGCCATCCAACGTCCGGCACCGCCGAGGTCGGGGACTCCTCCGAGGAAACGGCCTTGTGTTCGACCGGCCACGGTCAAAACGGGATCCTGTTCATTGGGAGGGGTCTGGCGTACCGCAAAACGGAGGAAACGGACTTCTCTTGGACCTCCTACGGTCGAAACAGGGTCCTGTTGATCGGGAGGGGTGTGGCGTACCGCAAAAAGGAGGAAACGGACTTGTGTTGGAGCGCTAAGGTCGAAACGGGGGTCCTGTTCATCGGGAGGAGTGTGGCTTACTGTAAAACGGGACTCCACGGGCTACTGTTCATCTCCACCGTCGACCTCCTCCAGCCTCCACGGGCTACTGTTCATCCACCGTCGACCTCCTCCAGCCTCCACCTGCGACTGTTCATCCACGGGCTCCTGTTCATCTAGCCTCCACCGCACGCTCCTCCATCAGCTATTGTTCAACCAGCCCTCTCCACGGGGGTCCTGTTCAACCATCCCTCCATGGGCTACTGTTCATCCAGCCCTCCACCGGCTACTGTTCAACCAGACCTGCACGGGGTCGTCCTGTTCATCTAGCCCTGCACGGGGTCCTGTTCATCCACCCCCAACCGGCTCGATCGATCGGTGTCCTATTCATCCAGCGGGAATGGCCTCTACTACCACGGGTTCCTGTCCATCCAACCCCCACCGGGAACTGTTCATCCAACCCCCACCGGGAACTGTTCATCAAGAAGCAGCTTCGATCGGCTTTAGTTAGCAGCAGTAGCGAAGGAATCACTCGGGTTCAGTTAACAGCAAGGATCGATCGGGGTTCAGTAACGTAGATAGTGCAATTGTTCGGGTTCAGTTAGAGCCCAACGCCTCGCTCGGGTTCAGTTAGAGCGCAACACCTCGCACACACGCGCGTACGTGTACGAGAGAAACGAGCAAACCTCTGTGCATCGCTCGGCCCCGACCACCCACCGTAACCGGGAACTCCCTGATATTTTCCTCGCCCTCGCTTCTACCACAGTTTTTTCTGTCATGGACGGCCAAAAAAATGTCAAGCAGCTGCGTCTCCGGCCCGCCCAGGATGAAAAGCCTATTTTTTGTCATGATTTTTTGTCATAGAAGTAGGAGCCCACCACGTCTATGATGATACTGGGTTTTGTCATAATTATCGTCACAGAAGTGTCATAAGCGTGACATAAAAAAATTCGTTCAGCCCAAAATGTCACGGATGTGTCTTTTTTTTGTAGTGAATCTCTCCAATTTTGCCCCCAAAATCATCCATTTTCGCCCCAAATCGAGTTTCGAAGTCCAAATCCCGATCTAGAATCGTCGGGCCGGACATCCAGGCCACCAGCCGGACATCCGGGCCCCAAGCCGGACATCCGGCTCCTGGAGGGCAAAATCACGCAAGGTTCTAGACATCAGGTCCCGGAAATCCGGACCCACCACCGGATGTCCGACCCCTGGAGCATCAGCCTCCCGTGTTTCACCGTTTTGACCATAACTAATTCATCCGGAGTCCGATTTTGACGTTCTTTAGCTCGTTTTGAAGCTATTGACATCCCCCATCACATAAAAATACTACCACCATCATTTGAATCCATAAAATGTTTGGCAACTTTCGCATCTTTGCCTAGGGCCTTCACCACATCATCTGCATTCCACCACTGACTTCCGCAACCTAACCCATTTTATTCCCCATAGCATTAGTGGTTGCTTGAGTAGCGATTCGAGTCTCCTAAGGTGTTTCGGCTACTTAGGGACGGTTGCTTCTTCATCAACCACTACCATAACTTCCGCATAGGCTTGACCACCATACACTTCCGCCACCCCAACTTAATTTGTTTGTGTTGTGAGTTGTGTCTCCTAAGGTGTTTCGGCTACTTAGGGACCGTGCTTTCAACTCCGACATCGTGTATAGCCCATCATACCATTCCACCACCATAACCCATTTTGACTGGGTTTCCACCAATACTTCCGCATCCACCACCACATTCCCGCTACCACCATTTGACATTTGACATTTGAGATTTTGAGTTTGCAGTTTTTTCATTTCCTAAGGTGTTTCGGCTAATTAGGAACGGGTCAACATCGACAACACCGCCTCTCATCATCGCCACCGACGGTAACCTCGACGACATCATTGTATATTCCCATTGCAATTGCATTGATAACCCCTAGCCCATTTTGCGTCACTTGCCTATGGAGACTAGCCTTTGAGTATTGCCGACAATGTTGCTTGTGCACATTAGTGATCTACACCATTCATTGCATACATACCGTATCATATTGGTATCATATCATCCCTTGTGTCACAAGATTGTTCCCGTATATACACAATTGCTATCTTGGTTTGTGCATTTCGCATTGTGGCCATATAAAAAAAAAGAATAAGCTTTTAAGCAAACAAAAAGAGTGAACAAAGAGCTTGTAAGCAAGAGCCATAGCAGCATACTACATTGCACATAAGATTGTCATATCCGATCATCTTGGATCATCTTGAGACAAACACCGGGAACATCATATACATAGCATACTTGGGATAGAAGTCTCTACATTTTGTCTCATATAGGTAGTGCACAAGTGTCGTATCCGCCTATTGAGCAATCGAGCTAGCGTCTCTCTAGAGTTGTGCAACAAGAGCATTTTCCGTGGATTCCACATTTTAAGCTCATTCCTTGGTTGCACGACCCCATTTAGCTATCCGTGTGTGTGTTTCCGTGTGCCACATATTGCTATTGGTCTACTTGTTTCACTTGCGAATTTGTGAATCTCTTTCAACATTATTGACTCTTGCTAATATTTGCATCAAATTTTTGTGCCATTATCCTCACCGAGCTACTCCATAAGCCTTACTTGTGTAGGTGTGAGAATTGACAAGATCCAGTACCAATTGTGCTATTTCCTTGTTACATTATTGAGTCATCATTGATCCATCTTCAACATTGGTCAAGGTACATTTGGTCTAGTTCTTCTCTTTCTCCCACTCACATTTGCTCAAGTCTTGTGATGGATAGGCAAGGCATTTCACCTTCGGTCTACACCAACAATGATGAGTTCGATGCCACGAAAAACTCCACTGATGCCAAGATGCAAGCTCAAATGGAGGAGATCAAGGCCCTCATCACGTCCTACAAGAGATCTTTCTCATCTTTGCGAAGACGCTCAAGTGCACATGCTTTCGAGCTACCATCTCCGGCAAGGTCACATTGGCATCGACACAATCACCGACAAGAACGTGAAGGTCAAGAGCTCAACACGAACAACCACTCAACGACTTCACCATCTCCCTTGGCATCTTTGCCAAGCGACTTCAAGGCATCTTCGCCCATAAGCACCCCAAGACTATGCTCAAGAGAAGCTCCCTAAGCTCAAGTCCGCGACTTCCACGAGCTACTGCGACCTCGACACTGACCACGAGATTCCTTTCTATGGGACTCAAGAACCCGAGGAGTATCTTGAGTGGGAGTGCTTAATGGACAACTACCTCAAGCTACATCAAGTTCCTCCCTGAAAATCAGGTGAAGTGTGCCACAAAAAACTTCCACGACTACGCATCGGCATGGTGGCTTCACACACCTTCGGAGAGCTAAGACATGAGTTGGCCCAAGACGAAGAGAGCTTTGCGGCGAGAGTTCGTGCCTCCAACCTACACGGAACAACTTCTACGCCAATTGGAGAACACCATCCAAGGATCCAAGTCCATCAACGCGTACTTCAAGGAGATGAAGAATGCCTTGCGACGAGCCAGCATGAACGAACCCATTTCTATGAAGTTCCACTTCACAATGGGATTACACAACGACATCTCCAAGACTATCTTCCTCGAGAACTACAAGTCCCTCGACGACAACTACATTGGTGCTCTCAAGGCGGAATAAGAACTCATGAAGGCTAAGGCTTCTCCACCCCAAGCACACTTCTCGAAGACCAAGTTCCAAGACGGCGAGCATGAGGCTAGTACCACCATGATGTCCAAGCCCGACGAGCTCCAAGACGATACTCCCAAGTTAGACTTCACCGCCATCCCTCTTTGTGGCATTGATGATGCCGAGTCTACTTCGATAAATTTTTAAGACAGTGCGGCGACGACTACTACTACGGAGCCTCTCAAGGACATGCTTTGGAGGCGAGCGACAATGTGATGAGCAAGGATGATGCTTCCATCTTAGGAGGCAAGAGTGATGATGTGCCATCTTCGGCCTTCATCCACGACGATGAGGACAAGATGATCGAGCATGGGATTTTCCCTTCGGTCATGGAGGAGAGCGATGATGTGCCATCTTCGGCCTTCATCCACGGCGACGAGATAGTTGAGCATGGGATTTTCCCTTCAACCACGGTGACGTATGATGACTTGAGTGACTTGTGCCACCATATTGAGAGTGAGAGTGACTTCACCACTAGCCCCATATATGATGTGTTGCCACAATTCCCATGTGAGGAGAGCCACAACCCCCACCACTTGAGTGAGATGAGTGACTCCACCATATGTGAGTTTTAGTGCACCTATTTTGAGGGAGTGAGTGAGGCACCACATAGAGAGAGTGTGATACTTGATAGGGCATGTGAGGCCACTATGATTTCTAACGACTTAACCTCTACCTCTATTGTGTCTTCTCATTTGGTGCTAGGTCCCATATATGATGACGCGCCGATCCTCGACGACTTTGTCCTTCCTTTGGACAAGACGATGGCCATGGTGGAATATGATGCACCCCCCACATGGTTCCATCACGATGAAGATGACCACCATTTGGTCTTTACCACCTCACCTACACCACTTGAGTGGAATGAGAATGGTAACATAGGTGAAGGTGATGCTCTAGTCCCCCTAGTGGACATTCTTGACATTGATTGCTTGCATGATGTTGATCAACCTATTACCATGCTTCATGCTAGTGCGACTTCCCCATGCGATGATTTACCCATTTATGATGAGTTTGATGATTGCATGTGGAGTCTATTAGTTGTGATGCCATGTTACATAGGATTTCTTGTGACAATTCTCTAGGTCACATCATGTTTGACAATCCACTTGACTTGTCATATGCTATGCATGAGATCAACCATATGTCATATTTGCAATCTCATCGTAGTGACTGTGCATATGCCATTAAAATTAACCCAATTTGCACTTATGGCATAGATGACAAGCCCATGGTTATTGGCATTTGTTTTTCTTGTGATGATATTGATATGCTCCGTTTGCAGCATTTATCTCATATGCCATGCCATGACCACCTAGCTTCGGATATGCATTGTTTTGGATGTTGTCCATTTTCTCCATATGATGTTTCCAATATTGCTCATGAGGAGACCCCCATAGTTTCCTCATACATGTTAGGAGATTTTGATTCATCCTATCCATTGCATAATCCCAATAATTATGTGCACAATATGCTCCACATGAATGATAATGCTATTGATGTGCCATATAATTGTATGCTCAGTTTGTGTCCTCATCGTGTTATACATAACAACTATTCTTTCATGATGGATGACATGTTCTTATACCATGCATCAAACTTTGAGCGATTCTTATCTTGTGTTAACTCTCATGTGCACATACACATCACGATGGATGATGTGTACATTTACCACGCACACAATTTCTTTCATTTGCATCTCTTTTGTGTAGGTACCCATGAATACTTGTCAACTTCACAATCCCATGAGTTAACAAAACGAGCTCTAGAGAGCAATGATGACTTGGGATCCCATGGATTGTCTTTTCCACCGCTCTCTTCGCACAAAGACTTCGCACATTTCTTCTACATGACCCTCACTTGGCTATGGGTTATTGTCCAATACATATTCTATGCCCATCTTGCCATGTCCACTTTGCATGATATGCCCATTCCTATGCCTTTGCCATGCATTTGTGACCCATGCTATGCATTACACATGATGATTGATTCTAGTACTTGTATGTGTATTTGCAAGCTTGGTGGAGATATTGCTTATTATTGCCATGTTCCACCTATGACCCATTCCTATGATGATACTATGATCTTGCTTTGTGTTCGTGCTTGCGATATGTCATGTGCATTGCCTATGCCTATTATTTGCTCACATGACATGATTACCATGATTTCCTCTAGTATGTTGCATCTTCACACTATTAGCTTGCCCGACTTGATTACTATGATTGCTTGCCGTGTTGCATCACCGATGATTCATACTTGCTCGCTTCATGCGGTTGATGACAACCATCTACATGATTTGCACATGATTGTTATTGCTTCTTGTCATATATCTCCATATGTTGCCTCTCTCAAGCTAGATGATTTACCATGTATTGAGTGCAATTATGCCTTTAGTCTTGATAGTGAGTTTGCCACCATAGCATTCTCGCATATTTTTGAAGATTTTGACATATTTCTTGTGAAGCGTGCTTGTCTTAGTTCTTTGCACCATATACCTAGTGCCATGAATATCGCCATTGTTGCATCATATTATTCATGCATATGTGCTTCTAATGGTTATGTGCAAGAGAAGAGAACCATCATGATGGATGATGTGTTTATCTACCATGCGCATATGTTCTTTCCTTTGTTTTGTGCATGTGTAGGAAACTTGGACTTTGTGTCAACTTCCACGTCACGTGAGTTGACAATTCGAGCTCTTGAGAGTGAACCACCTTCTACCACGACGATTCTACATCGCACTTGCTTGTGCTTTGGCATTGTGAAGGACACACAAGGACACGCCTTCAAGGTGAAATCTTTCTTGAGCATGGATATTGTGGATCATACTACTTGTGTTGTTTGCGCACATGTTAGAGATCTTGCTTCCACTTGTCATTTTCACCTTTCCATGCCTCATGATATATATGCCTTGTGTGTTGCATCCGACTTGTGGATTACTTGATCCTATCATATGATTGGTTGCAACAATGTCATTTCTTCACATATTCCATGTCCCATTGATTGCTACATGCTTAACTTGATTGCCTCACACATGATGAACAATTACTCTTTCTATTGTGTTGAGTGCCACACTATATTCACTACACCCTATGCACGATATGCTTGGATTGTCTTACACTTGACCCATGTGTTTAGACACTTCATTTTATTTGGTGTTGTGAATGATTCTTATGCCTACCATAGACCTTTCATTGAGCAACTTGTGAATGCTTGCTATGACCTTGAGGTAGATGCTTATTCTCTTGTCAAACATATTTGCATCGCTACCTCACACTTACATGCTTGTACCCATGATATCTTTGCCTGTGCTCGATTGATATGCTCACATGCCATGTCACAATCCTTTGTCACACCATATGCTATGCTTGATGATGACACTTGTTGGGTGACTCACCTCTCGAATGCTTGGTTTTGCACTAACGCTAACCACATTTGTTTTTCCAAGTGTTTGTTGTCCTTGCTACTTTTGAAGGAATCACAAGACGGTGCGACATTGGAGAGTGCCCATTTCGAGCTACTAGATGATGAGTAGTCGGTGAATGTCCACATCTACACGGCGAAGCCATCTCTTTCCCATGGTGATTTGGTTTTTGATCCGAGGTCTGATCTTTCCCAAAGGAGGGGAGATGATGCGGAGCATCCTATGGACATCACCATGTCAAGAGTCCATTCGGCGAGTGACACGTGTGACATCTACTTCACATACACAAAGGTGAATCATCTCCTTTACACTTTCTCACTTGACCCCTTCGAGGATGGTATACTACTTGACACTTCTCCCGTGTGCATGCATAGGTATTGTTGGAGCTTCACGGATGTCGAGGAGGAGTGCAAGCGCCAAGGAACAACTACACCATCCGCGAGGGAAGCGTGGAAGCGAAGACGGAAGAAGACGGAGCTGTTGAAGCTACAGCGACCGGACATCCGGGCTAGAGGCCGAACATCTGGCGCCTGGGCAGCCACACAGGAGCTGCCCCAACAGCCGACCAGCCGCAAGCCAGCTCCAGGCCCCGGACATCCGGCCCTTCCCCCGGAAATCCGGCGGCGACATATCCAGAGAGCAACCAAACCCCCACTTCAGCCCGGACATCCGGCCGAGACCCCAGACATCCGGCTCGTCCCGAAGCCCCGGACATCTAGCCCCCAGCCCTGACGTCTGGCACCTGCGCGTGCCTAACCGGGCCAGAGGCCCATGTATCCCTTTCCCACTTACCCCTTCGTGGCTTCGACTATATATACTCCTCCCCCTCCTCCTAGTTAGGGTTAGCATTGGTTTAGCTCATACTTGAGATAGAGCTTTGCTCATCCATATGGATCTACTCCACCGAGAGAGACCGCGGCCTCTACGGAGAAGATCCACCTTGGATTCAAGACCCCTTCATGGGATGACCCCTCAAGACCTCCTCTCGGAGATGAACTAGTTACCGTTTGTATCGTCCTTTGTTGGACTTGGATCGTGTATCTCGTTGTGTGTTCGAGGATCTAGCACATGTGTGATCGTTTCTTGTCTATTTGAGTTTTTCCTCTCATTTCCCCTCGTGATTTCCCTCATGTTTCCCCTCGTGTTCTTCGCGGGATCCCCTCCATTTCGTGAAAGATCGGCCACTAGGGTTCCACCCTACATCATTGTGCGTACAGGGTGGCTGATGGGTTGATGTCGACCTGGCACGCCCCATCAGGGGTAAACGTGAGGGAGCTGAAAGTTAGCTCTCTCCCAGCGGGAGGCCGCCGGAGGTTCTCCAGCCGGCGTCGCCCGTGCCTAGCGCGCCAACTAACGGTGCAAAAGTACCGCCAGATCCCTCAGTAGGGGTCTGAGCGCAGCTGCAAGTCTTGGATCAGAGGTCGCACAGAGGGTTTATCCAGGTTCGGGCCTTCGTAGAGTAATACCCTACATCTTGCTTGCTTTTGTTATTCATGGCGAAGGGATATCTCATGCGAGGGGTTACAATGTATGAGATTACTACCGAGAGTTGTTATCTGAGATGAGATGCCCTAAAGGGTTGCCCCGACCTCCCTTTATATGGGCAGGAAGGTCTAGGGTTTACATGATGGTAGATGCGATATGTGGCGCCGTCGCCCCTGTCTTGGAGGGCAAGAAGGTCTTCGTTGCTTCCTCAGGGTTTCTCCTTTACCCTGGGCCAAGTGGGCCCCTGGTGGACACCGAGGTCGGGACCCCTTGAGGGTGCCAACCCCGGTGTAGGACATCGTCAATGATTCCTCAAGCAACTCTTCTGGGTGCCACGGCGCGCCATCATGGTCAGCTCCAATACGACGATTGTGTTGGCGCCGACAAGATAGGAAGCATCTAGGGCGGTTAGCGGCTGGATCGGGCTAGGCGAGAAGTCAAGGAGGCGGGCAGTGAGAGCGAAGGGAGTGCAAAAGGAGGGAGAAGAGGTTTCCATCCGCGTTGAGTGATGTTGACGCGGATGAGTCCAACACGGCACCGAACATGCATACAATCGGACTCCAACAAGTCGGCCCACAGTTTGGAGAGAAATGGGGCATCGACTTGACGTGTTGGGTTAGTTTTCCAGCCCATTTGTGGATGCAAACAGACAAACGAATACGTGCGAGCATTTTATGGCCGCCCCTTCGGAGATGGCCCAAGGAATTAAATTTGGGAAGGATAGAGATCGGTAATTCGCTATGAGCCGAGGCTTATCTACACCCGATGAACAGTTAATTCTTAGAAGAAAAGTAAAAAAAAATATTTTTTTTTACATCAAAGATGTTCGCATGCTCAAGGGGCATGAAATAATTTCGTGGTGTTTAAACATTCGAGGAGCTCTAAGAAAAAAATTGGACCCCAACATTGTACTTTATTTGAAGTTTTTGTACTACCAAATTTTGTTGTTTTTGCCACAACCTCCTCGGATGTCCAAACACCAGTAATTTTTGCACGCACGTCACACATTCAAGCATCTTGGGTGATAAAAAAACAGGTTTTAAAATTCAGATTTGTTTGATTTTTTTCTATTTAAATGAATTTACTGTTCATGCTCAATGCACGTAGGAATCGAATCGTTGCACTCAGATATAGATGCTCTACATAGGCAAGGGCATGTTCTTCTGACCATATCATCATACTTAACTTAACGTACCACATCGTCAATGGAGTTGGCAAAGTATGACTAAGAGCATCTCCAAAAGCTGCCCTATTGAGGCATCAAAATTTGGTGGAGTAAAAGTTTTGGGCACGAGCAAACGTTGTCTCCAACAACAGTCCTATAATAGAGCACCACTGCTTCAAGGCCGCACCATATCTTTCTTTTAGACATATCATCAAACTCTTGCGGTGCACAATTACAATACCTCTCGGTAGCCCTTGGCAGGAAACGATGCAAAAATGAATTGATTAATCCGAGAGAAATTGTATACAAATGTATCTATCTGAGCATAGACTAAACTTAAGATAAACACATATAAAGATCCATAAGATGATTGCCATAGTTCAGATAAACTGAACTGAACTTTTGCCATAGTTCAGATAAACCGAACGCCGAAACAGAGCACACCTATGGCCATGCTCGCAGTCACCGAAAGCAGCCACCGCACTTGAGCCCTTCTTGGCCAAGCAAGCGGCTGGATCCATCAACAGCGCACAAGCTTGGTTCCCGTGCGCGCAGAGCGTCCAGGAGGAACACGCAGGCAGCGCCGCAGCGACCGCGGGCAAATTCTCCCCAACGCCGCCTCCGAGTCGACGTGGGCACCAGGAGGACGCGGGGTTATCGCGCCGCCGGAGCTAGGAATAGGATTTCGTCCTGCTTTATATATAAATTAAATATTATTTTTTTCAGAAATATGTAAAGTAAACATCGAATTGTGTACACGGGCGAAGACACAAAGTGATGGGTACTCTCATAAAATGCCGATCCTACACTATAGGTATCATGCAGGACACGACTAGGCTACTAAAATAAAGCATAGAAGGATTTGAGTACAACGTCACATAACGCCCTAAAACACGTAAGCTTCACGACAACATTCTCGGAAGGGATAACGACGCTAAGCATCGCCACTGCCGAGTCCAGACGGACAAGGGTTTTCACTCGAAACCTTGACATGGAGAAGAGAACCACGATGACGTCCTCAAGAAGAGAGCGGTGCCCACAGGCGTCGTCGGCGGCGGCGACAAAGCGCAGAGATTTCGCTCGACAGTTCTACCGTGCCACCATGAGGCCTCCAGGACAATGCAAGACGACATCAGATCCCCCAGATACGGATCGGGGCTTGCCACTACCAAACACAGAGAGCACGTCTGAGCCACCCACCATCACACCTCTTGCCGCCCACACGACCAAGAGGGAAGCCACCATCGTCAAAATGGTGCCCGCTAAAGAGCCAACCAAGCGGACCACCATCCGGGGCCGCCACCCCGGCCTCCATGTCCGAGACCCCGTCCAATGCCCACATCACCGCGGTGCCGGAGCTCGCCATGCCGTGCCGACCAAATCGAGTCCGGCTTCTGTTAGTCGTGCATCGTGCCGGCCAAATCAAGCCTGGCTTCCATTCGTGTACCGTGCCCGCCAGATCAAGTGTGGCGACCGCGAATCAAACCTGCCATGGCGAGGAGCGTTGGCGGCAGGTCCCTCTCCTCCTTTCTTCCATGCAGATCGTCGGACTCGAGCTGGGCAAATGCAACGGCCGGCCGGATCGAGGCCGAGTCGACCGGATTCGACGCAAGGATCCCAGACAGGAGGAGAAAGTCAAAGGAAGGAGCGGCAGCGGGCAAGGGCGGCAGCCATGGTGGCGACAACAAAAGGAGTGACAGCGAAGGCTCCAGCCATGCCGACAAAGGCGGGAGCGGCAGCGAGCTTCGTAAGGTCAGAGGAGCTGGCCATGGCGACCCGATGGCCGGCGAGCGAGCAGAGGCGGCGCTCCGGTCACGCCCGGGAAGAAAAGGGCAACGGTTGGTGCGTCGCGAGAGTGGTAGTAAACTTTGCGGCTGCCTCCGAAGTGCCCAAAAATTTCACGAGAAGCCATTTTTCCGGCTGCCCCAAGAATTTGGAGGGCTTTTTTGCCTTCTCGTGCCCTAAAAACGGCCGCACGTATGTTTCTCTGCAACCGGGCCTTTCGTAAATTATCAACCGATATTTTACACATCTAGATGTGACATAAGCTGAATTCTGTTTGTCGTTTATATTTTTTGTCTTAGTTCTTTCTTTTTTGTAGTTCTTTCTGTTTCTTGTTGCTGCATTATATATTTGTGGGAGCTTAGATGTGATATCCTTAAGAAACAGCACTCCCTCCGTTCCTAAATATAAGTCTTTCTAGAGATTCCAACAAGTGACAACATACGGAGCAAAATGAATGGATCTACACTATAAAATATGTCTACATACATCCGTATGTTGTTGTCTATTTGAAATGTCTAAAAAGACACGAAGTAGATGTGAATTAGACAAACTGTTTTGCCAAATGAGCACAGCCAAAAGAAGGTAGTCACTGTAAAGGTAGACAAGCTGCAAAATGCAACAAGTAATTTAGCAAGATTAGAGCAGAAGACTGGCATTTAAGAGCGTGGCACATCTCCCATCGTTTTATTTCAAATCCCAAACACAGCGCAGCATAGTACCCTACAAATCCCACTGCAAAAATCCCTGAAAACCACATCCAGTGGTTGGCTTATCTGTCCACTACTTGACATATCACACCTACATCCTCCATTGCCCGTAGTCGTCGTGTCCTTCAAGCTGCCTCCTCAAGCAGCATCTGATCGAAGTGCCACACTCCTGCATTTCATCCAAACAATGTAAGAAACCGGGGAAACCCAGACGATAGAATGATGCAACAGTGTCCAGCAAAATACTGACCGTGGCCTTTGCCGACTCTTCTCAGCTGCGACACATACTCAGAGATCTTCTTGATGGCGTCAACCTTTCACATAAATTTGAGATGTTTCTACTTAGTAAAGCACACAATAAACATATCTGACTAGCAAATGTCGTATGCTACATGTCTCGTTCTGTATTAACCAGAGAGTATGGAGGTTTACCTGCTCCTGAAGGAATTCACTCTCAACAAAGTCGGTCAGCTGAGGATCATTGCACCTTGTAGCTACCTGTTAATTTGGGGCACCTCGTTTTAGATTCTGCATCTCGGCATTGCATATCCCTTTCACAATAATTCAGCTGTAAGTAAGCATGGAAGAGCGAGCAACTTACACTGTGCAGGTTGTGCAGTTTCTCATTCACCAGCTTTTCAAGAGCTAGAGCCAATTCCATTGCTGACATTACGAGAGAGGCACAAGTTAAAACATAGGGTATCAGATGTTGCTTTGCTAGCAAACGTATAACCATCAAAACTTGTGTATCACAGGGTTCAAAAAAAAAAGTCAGGGAAACTATAATAATAATTTCAAAAATCTTAGCTACTTTGTGTTACAAATAATCAAAAGGCCATCAAATAGCTGTGAGTGTAGCGAGAACAGCACGCAGCTGATACCCATCTGGACATACCCATCTGAACAATATTGAGAGATCTGACCTCTCCTCAACAAGGCCATTAATTTATCCTCCCCTAAAAAAATGATGCAAATCCTAACTCATACAACCAGATTCACCCTAAGGTTTACTTAACTTTTGCAACAACATCGAGTTTTTGTATGTGTTCCTGATCTGGCAACGCATCCGAACCACTCCAGACAACTCAAGTTTCAAATGAACAACCAGACACTCGTTATCACACAATAAGCACATCACATGCATTCCCCATGTAATGTAACGCACTGTAATAAAATGCAAAGATGTCCAGAATAACTGTATAAGGAAGGCAACTTACCATACAGGGCATCGCCTTTCTCAGGATGGTCGAACTCTGTTAAGGGTGTGACGATTGACTGGAGCCTCACCCTCCCTCCACGTTTGTTCTGGTCGACACAAGAATACACGAAGCATGAATATATGCAGCACGGGGCAACGATCTGGACCAATCAAAGCTAGCAATTAGAGAGGTAGAGAAATCGATACCTGGTACTCCATGAGCTTCTCGGCGTGTCCTCTCTCCTCATCGCTTGACTCCTTGAAGAACCTGCAAGAACAACGGCGCATCAGAACACTGTACTGGTAGATTTTTAACGAATCCACCGGGCCAGATTTGGTGGTGTGGTGAGTGGGGACTTACTTGGCAAATCCCTTGAGAGCAACGTTGTCGCGGTCGAAGTATGCAAAGAGGGAGTGATACGCGTACGAGGCATTGTACTCCACACTGCAATGGCAGTTTTAAAGATTAAATCGACAGTCCCATCCATTTCGTATTGAAATCATAGCGGAAACAGAGTCTCTTTTGTGGCAGTTTAAAACGGTTTCACGATCCGTACACAGAAATAGTGCTTCTGCATGATTCGTCAGAGAAACACGCACCGGAGAAGAAGAAGAATTCATTTTATTTCTACCAAGCGGAGCAACACTCACTTGATCTGCTCGTTGAGGGCGGCCTCGCACTCGTCGACGAACTTGTGCCTGGCGAGCGACTGGTCCTTGCCCTGCGGCACGAGCGAGAGCTCCCCCTTGAGCTCCTCGAACGGCTGGAACATCACACCGCTGAGCACCTCCTTCCCCTTCGCCGCGGCCCTGCAGCAGACCGCCGACCCTGCCGCAGACGGCAGGGCCCCCGGCAACCTCACCGAACCGGCGGTGAGCCCCGCCCCGGAGAGCTGGCCAACCGCTGCGGCGGCGGCGGTGGCCGGAGACGGCGCAACCCTAGGCAACATCTCGAACCCGAACGGCGGCGGCGCGCTTGCTATTCCGGAAATTGTGGGAGCGGGATTTGGTTTGTGCGGTGGAAGGTGGGAGAGGTGAAGGTGGGAGAGGTGGAGGTGGGGATAGATATAGGCGCGTGGTGCCCGCGGATCCGCGGCACGTGGACGGCGGAGATGGGCTGGGAGGGGCGGGGGCGCGTGGGGTGCGCGTGGCGGGCGAACGCACGGGCGGGGATATTTTGGGCTGTGTGGTGGTGGTGGAGCCCGGTGGCAGCGGAGGTGGAGCGAGTTCTGCCGGTCGTGTAGGGAGGAGAACGAGCATCTGGTTTCGTCTTCTCTTTTGTGCAACATGTATTATTGGGATTTATTTCATGTTTTTGGACGTGCATTTACATTTCTTTATGGACAAGATTATCTGCTATGATTCTTATATAGGTGGAAGTAATGTATTTAACTTCATCTTTTGCTACTTTCGGCACAAGCTATATGCTAAGTCATTAGTGTACAGTCGCAAAAAGAGAGAGTCATTGGCGTATGTTTACGGATCCGGCTTGCCTGCTCCCTCCCCATGCTCCCATCCGTGCTTCCACCTCATCCTACGGCTGTCTTTTTTCTCTTTTCCCTTCTAATCTAATCACCCCCCCTGATTTTAAGGAGATGGGGCCGGGCCTTATTTTGTTCCAATCAAATCAAGTCACGTACGCGGGAGCACGGATGGGAGCATGGAAAAGGAGCAGTCAAGTCTCGTCCTATGTTTACAAGCCATAAGGGTGGTCACAATGGAAGGTTATCATAGTGGGGAATAACTTTAGGTCAAATAAAGATTAAAACACATGCAAGTATTAAAAAAAGATTTCTATTGCCCGGCTCGTGGCACTTGACTTGATCTGTGTGCTGATACGGATCAGGTGACATGCCCACAACCAGTCACGTTCTAACTTGCGGGCACCCATCCGTTTGATTCGAAATGGACAAATCAGACCAAGAACTTTAACAAGAAGTCATTGTTCATGATGTGATGTAGACCAGGTACTGTAGAAGTGCACTGTAACTATCTCACCGTTTATGTCGATCTGTATGTCGATCCTTGATTGGACGGTCTGGGATGAGGGCAAGTCACCATACTGCTCACCGGTGACTCGCTCAAGCAAGTCGCCGGATCTCAGCCCTTTGCGTGCATAGGATTGCAAAAAAGAAGTTTGAGTGGATTGTAATTATTTCATTGTTATTCCTTTGAAAATCAAACCAAAAGAAAAAATCTTCATTTCTCACGTGTCATTTTTCCGCACCAAATGGGTAGATAGTGGTTCTCAACGTATGACCAAATTGTTTTCCTTTGCTCTTGCTAAGCGGTGGCGGCGGCAGATCTAGTACCTTCCAGCTTAGCCGGCCAACCTGATTGTTCTTTCCTCTGTCGGTTGCTTAGGCGGCCGGTGGCAGAGAGGAGAATCCCTAATTCTTGGTTTCGGCTAGTAGTTTATGTTACAGTTTCTTTTTCTCATGGGGGCCACATTCAAGCGGATGGTGGCATCTCCTCTTCAAGTTGCTTTTCCGGGTTTCGAACCTTCTCGAGTTTGTCCATCAGGACAGAGTTCCGGTGTAGATTCCCGCCGTCTCCTTAGGGTGGCGAGGTTAGGGTTTTCTCACTCCGTGTTCGTGATGTCGGCATATGGTAGCAGGCGCTTAATCTTGATTCAAGTGTTCAACGACGACGACTCTGACTTCATGGTGCCAGTCCATAGGTCCATGTGCAAGAAAACTTCCCGGCTGTCAATGGTAAGGTCAGACTAGCTCCGGTAGAGGAGCGGCAACAACGGCGCGTCGACGACTCGTTCTAGTAGTGGTTGTTCAGTGCTGCAAGAACCTCGATGTAATTTTTATTACGTTGGGGTTGTTTTGTACTTCGGGCGAACTTTTATATTCCTTTTCACAAAAGCAATAATCTAAATGGTGTGTGGTCAACTGCAACCTTCCACTGAACGAACATCACTAGAAATCTTTAAAAAATCAGGAAAATACAAGCTTAAGTGCAAAGCCAAGAAAAATTAACCCTGGTGGTCTAGTTCTGCCAAAGAGAACCTAAGAGCATCTCCAATAGAAGATGCAAAATTGGAGATGTAAATTTTTATATCTTCAAAACGTGCATTTACATCTCCAAAAAAGAGTCAACTCCAACAGATGATGTATATTGGAGATGTAAAAGTAGTGCTCCAACAGATGATGCATATTTGAAGATGTAAAACTACTACTCGAAGCGACGGCAACCGAGCTTCCGTGGCATGGCGGAGGCGCGGTTGCGGATCGACCGGCGGCGGCCGAGCTTTGAGACTGTGGGGCGGCGCAACTGCGAATCGAGCGTCGGCGGCTGAGCGTGGAGTCAAAAGGAGGAGCCGGTGGGGGTAGTGTTGGGGAACGTAGTAATTCAAAATTTTCCTACGATCACGCAAGATCTATCTAGGAGAAGCATAGCAACGAGCGGGGAGAGTGTGTCCACATACCCTCGTAGACCGAAAGCGGAAGCGTTAGGTTAACGTGGTTGATGTAGTCAAACGTCTTCATGATCTAACCGATCCAAGTACCGAACGTACGGCACCTCCGTGTTCAGCACACGTTCAGCTCGATGACGTCCCTCGAACTCTTGATCCAGCTAAGGGTCGAGGGAGAGTTCCGTCAGCACGACGGTGTGGTGACGGTGTTGGTGATATGATCCGTGTAGGGCTTCGCCTAAGCACTAAGACGCTATGACCGGAGGAGTAAACTGTGGAGGGGGCACCGCACACGGCTAAGAGAACAATTGATGTGTTATGGGGTGCCCCCCTGCCCCCGTATATAAAGGAGGGGAGGAGGAGGCTGGCCACAAGGGGGCGTGCCATGGGGAGGGACTCCTACTAGGACTCCAGTCCTAGTAGGATTCGCCCCCCCTTTTCCTTTCTACCGGAGGGGGAAAAGGGGAAGGAGAGGGAGTAGGAGAAGGAAAGGGGGTGGCGCCCCCTTCCCTAGTCCAATTCGGCCTCCTCCCTTGTGGGGGGCGTGATGAAGACATGTACCTAGGGTAGGGTAATAGGCCTGACCTAGACACCCTTCCCAAGGACATTACCTAAAAATCAAGGATACTCGAAGGACAAACACCATCCACTCGACCATGAAACATTCCACTCGGAAAACCCAATTCCATTCGACCTGGGTGTACTCACTCGGCCACATCAGAAATCACTCGGGTGGCAGAAGATCTAAAGTCACTCAGAACAGCAACGGTCAGGCGTTCACTCCGTAGTCTTAATGATCTTTTATGCACCTTTATTGCTGGCGTTACCAGTAACGTCCTATCTTTATGTACATTGAACCCTGTGTAACTGAGGGCCGGAGGGGTCTGGAGAACTCTATATAAGCCACCCCCTCCACAGGCACAAGGGTTCGCACCCCTTGTAACTTCACGCATAATCCAATCGACCAAGCCCCCGGGCACCAAGACGTAGGGCTGTTACTTCCTCTGAGAAGGGCCTGAACTCGTAAATCTTGCGTGCACAACTTCACCGTAGATAAGATCTTGCCTCCTCATACCTACCCCCCATTGGCGCCCACCTTCGGGCCGGTGTCTTAGCGACTTTCCGGTGAGGTTGCAGTTTCTCCGATTCCCATCATCATGGTTTCTAGTGGCGGTTTGGCTGAAGGCCGCGAGATCCGTCTCGGCGCGCTCGTCTTCATCGCCGACGACTCCGCCTGGCTCCAGGAGGCCCCCCTCGACGTCGAGACACTCCCCGTCCGTGGGGCGACGCACTTTCGCGCGTGCGTTCGCGGCGTCCTTCTGCGGCAGCCGTCGACTCAGTATCGGTCGGCTCCCGCGGTATCTTCGCTCCCCGTTGCTCGCCATCGCAAGCGATCCAGTCAGTCGCGATTCAGCGGTGGGTGAAGCACGTGGTGGCACGCCAGTCCGCCACCCCTCATGTCGCGGCAATCGAGCCCGACGAATCTCTCTACGGCATGTTCGATCTGTCGACTGGCTCCGTCGAGACCCTGTCCGAGTGTGACAGCAGTGACCCTGCGGCGGAGGTCCTGATGGTCGACACGCCATGCAGCCCGCCTGGTATGCGTCGCAATGGCAGCGGCGACGGCAACGGCGATCCGTCGCGTATTCACGAAGAGTACCACCCCGAAACTCTCTCTTCGCAGCAGAGGGAGGAACTTCACCGCCGCAACTAGGAGGTGCTCCACACGCCCATCGTCGGAGAGACCTCTGAGGCTCAGGCCTTGGAGGCAGCGCGCCAAGCCACTCTGGCTGAGCGCACTCGACTGGAGAACCTTCAGCATGCACTCGACGAGCGCGCTCGGCAGCAGATCCCTGAGTCCAGTCGACGATGGCAATTGTTCCCGCCTCAACCTCAGGTATACCACACTCCAATTCAGAATCTTACAGCTGTAGCCCGCATACAGAGTCTATTCAGCCGTCCCAGTCGGAGGCTGGAAGAGGTTTGATGCAGATCCGGGCTTTGCTCTGGGCAGCAGGAGAGTAGAACACAGCAGTGTCTCAGCCACGGAACAGAATCCATAGCAGGTCTGTGGTGGCCGACACAGTCCAGTCGGCTCACAAACCTAGATCGCCTCAGCGGCGTGAAGGGCGAGGACATCGTCAAGAGCAATATTTGGGTCGGAACCATGAGCAGTATGATCGTCGACTTGGCCGTGATGACCGCCGTCGAGTGCCTACACCCCCTCCGAGGGGCGGATCATATGTGCCCCGGCATTATGATGACAGGCGCCCGTACAGCGATGAGTGGAGGTTTCCAGTCAACCCAAGAGATCCAGGGTTTGATGTGAGGTCAATTTTGGTGCAAGGTTTGGTCGACAGGAACCGAGCACACAAAGAAGGGCAAGACAGAGATCGCCCGAGTGGAAGCAGAGTACACATGTTTCAGGTCCCGAGTGTTTTAGCAGAGCCATCAGAGTTGCTGAGATCCCTCCCAACTTCAGGTTGGCGACTGGGGTTAGTAAGTTTACCGGTGAGTCGAAGCCTGACACTTGGCTAGAAGATTACCGAGTAGCTGTACAGGTCGGTGGTGGAAATGATGAGGTAGCAATGAAGCATCTTCCTCTGATGTTAGAAGGTTCGGCCAGAGCATGGCTGAATTAGTTGGCCCCAGGCAGTATATTCAGCTGGGAAGAGCTAGCCCGAGTGTTTGTCAGAACTTTTGAGGGTACTTGCAAACGACCAGCGGGGTTGGCAGAATTGCAACATTGTGTACAAAAGCCAAATGAGACTTCGAGAGATTACATTCAGAGGTGGACCACTTTGCATCACACAGTGGAAAATGTATCTCAGCATCAAGCAGTCTGCGCCTTCAAGGAGGGCGTCCGGTATCGGGAGCTTAACCTGAAATTCGGTCGGATGGGAGACATGACTCTGACCCGAATGATGGAAATAGCCACTCGGTACGCCAACGGTGAAGAAGAGGATCGACTCCGCAATGGAAAGGGCAAACCAGTCGCCCAAGACACCGGATGAGGTAGGAAGCAGAAACGCAAAGCCAAGCCAGCAGGGCCTGGTGAAGCTGTAGCAGTTGTGACTCAAGGAAAATTTAAGGGGAAGCCTAAAGGGCCTTGGATCCCCAAGAAGGTGAAAGATCAAGCAGGAAATGATGTGTTGGATTTGCCATGTCACATTCACACCAAGAAGGATGAAGAGGGTAATCTGATTTATCCTAAACACACCACTCGACAATGTCGGCTCCTAATCCAGCAGTTCCGAGAGAAACAGCCCAGTGAGAAGGAAAAGGAGTCTGATAAGGATGAGGACAAGGAAGAAGATGATGATGGTTTTTCCAACGTCAATTCCACTTTGGTGATTTTTGCTGACATTGAAAGCAAAAGTCGACTGAAGGTCATCAACAGAGAAGTAAACATGGTTGCTCCGGCAACACCGACATATTTGAAGTGGTCCAAGACTCCCATCACATTCGACCAGTCTGACCACCCACCGCGTGTTGCCACCCTCGGGAGGCAAGCGTTGGTGGTCGACCCAGTCGTTGGGGGTACCCGACTGACCAAGGTCTTGATGGACGGATGCAGCGGCTTGAACATCCTGTATGCTGAGACTCTCCGAGGGATGAGCATTCCGATGTCCAAGCTCAGTGAAAGCAACATGCGATTCCACGGAGTCATCCCTGGGAAGAAAGCCGATTCACTCGGCCAGATCACTCTTGATGTGGTTTTTGGTGATTCGAACAATTACTGAAAGGAAAAGTTGACATTTGAAGTTGTGGATTTTCATAGTGCCTATGATGCTATCCTGGGAAGGACTGCATATGCTCGTTTCATGGCTCGACCATGCTATGTATACCTCAAGCTGAAGATGCCTGGCCCTAGGGGCGTGATCACAGTCACTGGTAATCGGCAGCGAGCGGAAGAGTGCCTCCAGAAGGGCTCAAAGATTGCCGACGAATAAATGGCAGCAGTTGAAATGGAAGAGTACAAGAAGACTGTAGATCCGAGTGATTTGTTGAGAGCTAAGAAGCCTGCTTCAGATTCTGCATTTCAGTCGTCTGGTGAGACAAAATCAGTTCATATTCACCCGACCGATCCCAGCGCTGCTACGACTCATATCTCGACAACACTCGACGGCAAATAGGAAGAAGCGCTCATCCAGTTCCTCCGTGAGAACTAGGGGACTGGTTGAGCACCGTTTGCAAGTCGACCCGAAGGCAAAACCAGTCAAAGAGCATCTCCGACGATCCGCCGTGGAGAAGAGAAAGGCAATTGGCGAGGAAGTGGCTAGGCTTCTGGCAGCTGAGTTCATCCGAGAGATTTACCACTCCGAGTGGCTCGCCAACGTCGTCATGGTTCCCAAGAAAGATGATTCACTCCGTATGTGTATCGACTTCAAGCATATCAATCGGGCCTGCCTGAAAGATCACTTCCCTCTTCCCCGCATCGATCAGATAGTTGACTTGACTGCGGGATGTGAGCGATTGTTCTTCCTGGATGCATATTCCGGGTACCATCAGATCCGACTGTATGGACCCGATGAAATAAAAACAACTTTTATCACCCCATTCGGGTGCTTTTGCTATGTTACCATGCCATTTGGTCTCAAGAATGCTGGTGCCACATTCATGCGCATGATACAGAAGTGCCTGCTCACTCAAATCAGTCGGAATGTGGAGGCATACATGGATGACATCGTGGTTAAGTCGCGTAAAGGTTCCGACCTGCTGACTGACCTCGCTGAAACCTTTGCCAATCTGAGGAGATATGATATCAAGCTTAATCCATTGAAGTGTACGTTTGGAGTTCCAGGTGGCAAGTTACTCGGTTTCCTCATTTCCGAACGTGGGATCGATGCAAACCCAGAGAAGGTTGGTGCAATCCTCCGAATGAAACGCCATGTGCGTGTACACGATGTTCAGAAGCTTACTAGTTGTTTGGCCGCTTTGAGTCGATTTATCTCTCGTCTCGGTGAAAAGGCATTTCCTCTTTACCGACTGATGAAGAAATCTGACAAGTTCGAGTGGACTCTTGAAGCTGACGCAGCGTTTGCAGAGCTCAAAACCCTGCTTTCTGCCCAGACGGTGCTTGCTGCTCCAATCAGCAAAGAGCCTTTATTGCTTTATATTGCAGCCACTGGACAAGTTGTCAGTATAGTACTCATGGTCGAGCGGTAAGAAGAAGGCAAAGCCTACAAGGTTCAATGCCTAGTGTACTATATTTTTGAAGTCTTAACCCCATCCAAGAAGAGATACCCTCATTATCAGAAGCTTGTCTATCGGATTTACTTGACCACAAAGAAGGTTGCGCATTACTTCTTAGATCATTCAATTACAGTCGTCAGCGACGCTCCATTGTCAAAAATTTTGAACAACAGAGATGCAACTAGTCGAGTGGCTAAATGGGAGATTGAACTCCTTCCGCTGGATATCAAATTCGAGGCAAAGAAAGCAATCAAATCCCAAGCAATAGTAGATTTTCTCGTCGAGTGGATTGAACAGCAACTGCCGACTCAAATTCAATCGGAACATTGGACTATATTCTTTGATGGGTCCAAGATGTTGAATGGTTCAGGTGCTGGAGTAGTCATGGTATCTCCGCGAGGCGACAAGCTCAGTTATGTTCTCCAGATTCACTTTGACTCCTCCAACAATGAAGCTGAATATGAGGCACTTCTGTACGGGTTGCGTATGGCCATTTCACTCGGCGTCCGGCGCCTAATGGTTTATGGCGACTCAGATTTGGTGGTCAATCAAGTGATGAAGGAATGGGATGTTAGGAGTCCATCTATGACTGGTTATTGCAATGCAGTGAGAAAATTGGAAAAGAAGTTCAAGGGGTTAGAGCTTCACCATATACCCCGACTGAAGAACCAAGCAGCTGATGACTTGGCAAAGATAGGTTCCAAGAGGGAACCAATTCCCAGCAATGTGTTTTTGGAGCATATTCACACACCATCAGTCCAAGAGGATCCCTTCACTGAAGAGCCCCCATAGCCTAAGAGCCCTACTGATCCGACTGAAGTTGATATCCCAGCCGTGGTTGACTTGGTCATGGAGGTTTGTCATTCCTAATTGGACAGTGCCGTATATTGCATACATTCTCAGGAAAGAGCTCCCAGAGGATGAAGAAGAGGCTCGTCAGATTGTCCGTCGATCCAAAGCCTTTACTGTGATGGGTGGACAGCTGTACAGAGAGAGTGTTACTGGAGTCGCTCAGAAATGCATCACGTCAGAATAAGGCCGAATGATCCTCAATGATATCCACTCGGGGACCTGTGGTCACCATGCATCCTCTCGGACCATTGTGGCCAAAGCATATCGAGCAGGGTTTTACTGGCCACGGGCAAATGAGATGGCAAAGGAAATAGTTGATAAGTGCGAAGGCTGTCAGTTCTACTCCAACATGTCCCATAAACCTGCTTCAGCCTTGAAGACTATTCCACTCGTCTGGCCATTTGCTGTTTGGGGATTAGATATGGTCGGACCTTTGAGGACTGGCAGAAGTGGATTCACCCATGTGCTTGTAGCAGTCGACAAGTTCACAAAATGGATTGAAGCTAAACCTATCAAAAACCTTGAAGCAAGTACTATTGTCTGCTTCATCAGAGAGCTAACATTCAGATGTGGAGTTCCGCACAGCATCATCACAGATAATGGGTCAAACTTTGATTCAGATGAGTTCAGAGTTTTCTGCGCTTCCCAAGGCACTCGGGTCGACTATGCTTCAGTCGCCCACCCACAGTCGAATGGGCAAGCGAAAAGAGCAAACGGTTTGATCCTCAAAGGGCTGAAACCCCGATTGATGCGTGACCTCAAGCATGTAGCAGGCTCTTGGTTTGATGAGCTACCATCAGTACTTTGGGGATTGAGAACAACTCCAAATCGGTCGACTGGTCGAACTCCGTTCTTCTTAGTCTACGGGGCTGAAGCTGTGCTTTCGAGTGACTTACTTCACAATGCACCCCGAGTGGAAATTTTCTCAGAAACCGAAGCAGAACAAGCTCGGCAAGATGCTATTGATCTTCTGGAAGAGGAAAGAGAGATGGCCCTAATCTGGTCGACCATTTATCAGCAAGACCTTCGTCAATTCCATGCTAGAAACGTGAGAGGTCGGGCATTTCAAGAGGGGGACCTGGTTCTCTAAGTGGATCAGCAACGGCCACACTAGCTTGCTCCCGCTTGGGAAGGACCCTTCATCATCACCAAGGTGCTCCACAACGGAGCGTATCACCTCTACAATGTGGAGCACAATAAAGACGAGCCCCGCGCTTGGAATGCAGAGCTGCTCCGCCATTTTTATACTTAAGCATTCAGACTGTTGAGATGTAATAAGAAGTACCTCTTAGTTTGTTTATCAAAGACACAGTTTTTCAGTCTCCTAAAATGATTGTTGTTGTTTATACGTGTGTTCAAAATCCCCCAGTGGGTGGCTTAGCTGCGAATCCGTTTCGCCTAAGTTTCAAAAAAGAAAATCCTACTGAGTGAAGAGCAAGCCTCTCACTCGGGGGCTTAGCCGCGAACCTGATTCGCCTAAGTTTGAAAAATCCTACCGAGTGAAGAGCAAGCCTCTCACTCGGGGGCTTAGCTGCAGTCCCATACTCGCCTAAGTTTTAAAAATCCCACCGAGTGAAGAGCAATCCTCTCACTCGGGGGCTTAGCCGCGAAGCCGATTCGCCTAAGTTTGAAAAAATCCTACCGAGTGAAGAGCAAGCCTCTCACTCGGGGGCTTAGCTGTAGTTCTGTACTCGCCTAAGTTTGAAAAAATCCCACCGAGTGAAGAGAAATCCTCTCACTCGGGGGCTTAGCTGCAGTTCCGTACTCGCCTAAGTTTGAAAAAATCCCACCAAGTGAAGAGCAATCCTCTCACTCGAGGTCTTAGCTGCAGTTCCGTACTTGCCTAAGTTTGAAAAAAATCCCACCGAGTGAAGAGCAATCCTCTCACTCGGGGGCTTAGCTGCAGTCCCATACTCGCCTAAGTTTGAAAAAATCCCACCGAGTGAAGAGCAATCCTCTCACTCGGGGGCTTAGCCGTGGTTCCGTAATCGCCTCACTTAAACACGCCACACACTCCGTCCTGATCCGCAAGGACGACAAGGTACAGGTCGACTGAGACCTTCTCCTCAGAGCTGCGCCACAAGTACAACGTGCGCTCCATCCTGATCCGCAAGGACGACGAGGTGCAGGTCGACTGCGACCTTCTCCCCAGAACTGCGCCACAAGTACAACGTGCGCTCCATCCTGATCCGCAAGGACGACGAGGTGCAGGTCGACTGCAACCTTCTCCTCAGAGATATATCACAAGTACAAAAGACTGTTCCGAGTGAAGAGACAAGTTCCACTCGGAGACAAAGACAAGCATATTTAAGGAAAAACCAAGTTCAGATAAATCCCATGAGGTTCCAGACCGCACATCAAAGTACTCGGGCATCAGGCCCGAAGGAGTTTAACGGTTACAAAACCACTCGGCATACCGAGGCAAATTTAAACGGGTCACAAAGAGTTTGTTCACTCCGCAGGAGGAGGGCTGGCAGGCTCGACGAACTCATCCAGGTCGATTCCATCTGCAATCCGAGTGGCAGCGGCAATAAAAGTCTCCATGAAGGATTGGAAGTCAAGCTTCTTGGTGTTGGCAACCTTGATTGCCGCTAGCTTCTCTTCTTTGGCTTCCTTGTAGTGGACGCGAATCAGAGACAGAGCCACATCAGCACCACACCGTGTAGAAGACTTCTTCCATTCCCGCACTCGACCGGGGATCTCATTGAGTCGAGTCATCAGAGACTCGAGGTCATTCTGGAGCGTCTCCCTGGGCCAGAGCGCTGTGTCGATCCGCGGCACCACAACCTTCAGTCGAGCGAGGTAGTCGACGACGCCAGCAAGACGGGATTCCAGTCGGAGCACGTTCATGGCAGCTTCATCCTTAATACGGGAGTTGATGGGGTCCAAGCTCGTTTCGATTCGACCAGTCTCTGCCTCGAAGTTTTGACAGAATTCTGCACTTATAGAGAAACAATGAGTCGGCGGTTATATGACTAGTCGACGAAAGCAAATCAATCGGACGAAGAAAAGTACCTTCAAGCATGAGGAATAACTTCTTGGCGAGTCCTCCCAGATAATTCTCCAGCTCATCTCTCTTGCGGGTGATGTCTTCCACTTTGTCGGTCAGGGTCCCTTTGTCCTTCTTCAGTCGAGTCACCTCTTTGTTGGCTTCATCAAGGGCAGCCTTCAACTTGGTGTTCTCTTCCTCCAGCTTTCCGACTGAGGCCACCTTCTGGTCGGCGAGCGCCGTTTTCTCTTCTGCCGTTTTCTGTGCGGCCGCAAGATCAGAGTCCTTCTTCTCCAAAGCCTGTCTCATTGTTTCTACAAAGAATAATGTTTGAGCTAGAAAAAGGAAGGAAAAGATGGCAGGAGAATCAGTCGTCGAGTTTTTCATACCAACAACATCATCCTTAGCCTTCTGCAAATTCATCTTGGCCAACTCTAGATCAAGATTGAGCTGGATCTCCTTCTGCTCCAAGTCAGTGAACCGAGCTCCAAGTTCACAAGATTTCTGTGGTCAAAGGATAGTCAGTCGACAGACACAAAGATTGGTTGCTTCCGAGCAATAAAGTAACAAGCTCAAAGAGTTCTAAGACTACTGCCGAATCAAACATTCAACACTAGTCTCGGGGACTACATCCAGTGGGTGCACTCAGCGTGCCCCCACTGGTTTGACTTTTTGATTGACTTGGTCCGTCCAGTCGGAAAAAAAGAGAGAAAGATATTACTTGTTCTCAGACCATAGCCGACTGCCCGCAGTCGACTACGGTCTCGGGGACTACACCCAGTGGGTGCACTCAGTGTGCCCCCACTGGTTCAGGTTCCACTCAACATGATCTGTTCAGAGCGAGTGGAAAAGTTCTGTTCAAAGACCCCCGCCGAATCAAACATTCGACGGTGATCTCGGGGACTACACCCAATGGGTGCACTCAGCGTGCCCCCACTGGTTCAAAGATTCAATCGATACAACCTAGTCGACTCAAGAGGAAACATTATTCAGCAAAAATTGAAACACCCAGTGGGTGTACAGATGCAAAGTGCAGACTGACAAATAGATGCACAGTAAAGGTTTTCAGGTACCATATCCTAACAGAACAAGCGTCAAGCCAGAAGATCAGTCGGAAATAAGCTAACCTGGACGTTGGCTGGAGTGTTGAGCTGGCGTCATAAGCAGCTTGACTGGCCTCGCGAACCACTTTCATCTGCTCCATCATAATGCCTGCCTAGCATATAGCTTCCTTGGCAGCACTCACTTGATCTTCTGGGACGTGATGAGTAGTGAAAAGTGAAGACGACAGATCAGCTGCAACCTGTGCAGTCGACGCTGAAGGCTATGCACTCGACAATGGAACGCCAAAAGTAACAGAAGCCCGGTTGAGGTCTCCGGACTGCTGAATCGCTGGTTCCGTCGCCAGCATCGACTGGGGCATCTTGCTAGTTGATGCTTTCCTGCCCGAGGTCCTGCCCCTCCTTCCCGTGGGCCTCAGTGGCACATCTTCGTCGTTGTCTGGAAGTTCAATAACATTGGGCGGAGCTGCAAAGGAGTCAATCACAAGAGTTCAGTCGACCGTCAAAATGGCTGATAGAGTAAAGACAAGATGACAAGAGTTATACCCGCGTTGGAAGTGACTGCGTCTTCCATCTCCTCCTCCTCATCATCTTTATAAACAGAAGTTCGAGAGGTAGCAGCACTGCAAATTTCAAAATACACTCGGTCAGAACAGGAAAATGAGTCCACCAAAGATCAAGTCGTGCAAAACTAAGAAGTCAAGCTAAAGGATTACCCAGAAGCGACGGGAATGGCCACTTCGATTTTTGGTAAGGCCTTCCGAGGCTTTGATGGCGCGACTTTGGGCTGCTGCGGAGCTTTCTCAGTCGGCACGAGAGAAGTTGTTCGAGTGCGCTTTGAGGTCTGACCAGTCACCTTGCCACAAACACTCGCCGGGTCTTGCCTCTGCTTGGAGCGTCTTTCTGAACGAGGTGGAGACTCGACTTCCTCGCCATTGCTTGAGTCTTCGCTCTCCTCGTCTTCCTCCCCATCAGATCGCCACTCGCCGCTGTCACCTCCGCTCACCTCTCCCTCTTGCTCCTGTTCCTGCACTTGCTCTCCGTTGGGCATTGAGTACATCTCAGTATAAATCTGCAAAGCACGGGATTGAACAGATATCAGTCGGTTTCGAGAACTATTATGTATCAGGACAAATGGATACTCGAAGGAAAAGGTCAGACCTTATCCGGCTCGCTGGTGTTGTCGAGTGGAGGAATTCTCCTGGACCCCCTAGGGTTGTCCTTGTTGCCAGTGATGCCCTGCAACCACTGCGCCACCGTCTCCTCGTCAACTTCCTCTGGGTGGATCCGCGTGGTGTCGTCGATGCCCGAGTACATCACATCGGATGATCACGAGCTTGAAGTGGCTGGATGCGTCAACTGAGAAAAACCTCTAACAAATCCATGCCAGTCACGCCATCACGAACGAGCTGAACCACTCGGTCAACCAACATGTTCACCTCTACTTTCTCCGCTGGAGTCACTTTCAAGGAAGAGGGCTTCTCAACTCGGTCCATGGAAAAGGGGGAAGCCCAGTCGAGTGACCAGGAGTCGGCTGGTCTTTGCAGTAGAACCAGGTCAACTGCCACCCTCTAATTGAGTCGGGAAGAATCATAGCAGGGAAAGTACTTTTACCCCTCATCTGGATCCCTAGACCTCCACACATCTGGATCACATGCGTCCTCTCATCACTTGGATTAGCCTTTTTAACATACTGGGAACGACAAGTGAAAATGTGTTTGAAGAGGCCCCAGTGCGGTTGACAACCCAGGAAGTTCTCACAGATGGACACAAATGCGGCGAGGTATGTGATGGTGTTGGGAGAAAAGTGGTGGAGTTGGGCTCCAAAAAAGTTCAGAAAACCCCGGAAAAAAGGATGGGGAGGCAAAGAGAAACCGCGGTCGACGTGGGTCGCAAGAAGGACACACTCACCATCCTGCGGCCGCGGCTCGGTCTTGTCCTCCGGAAGTCGCCAGGAACCATGGGGAATCAGTCCCCCTCGACCATATCCTCCAGATCCTCCTGCTGGATCGTGGAGCGGATCCAATCGCCCTGGATCCACCCTCGCGGCAGACCAGATCTCGACGACGAACCTCCCCGACTTGTCTTCTTGCCCTTCGCCTTCGCCGTGTCGTCTTCTCTTTCCCCATCGCAGCAGGTTGAGCTTGGATTGAGCGGCGGCGCCGAGAGTGGAGGCGGACGCAATGGAGAAGCAGAGGAGGAAGAAGAGAAATGGGGCGCACTATGCAAAAAACCCCGACCCCGATGCCTTATATGAGCCTTCTCCCGAGTGACTAACTCGTGGGCCCAGGAAATCCTGTCAAATCCTGCAACAGTCGCGCGCTCGATACATGGCGATAAAGGTGGCGCAAAGATTGAGGCGTCCCTGCCTAATTTGTTCCATTTTCTGCGGCCCTCTCCGTCCCGCGCGCTTCTCCAAATTTCGAATCCCGTGAGATCCGGGAATGGCAGTGAAGTCAATCGCGCCGAAGATTTTATACCATGACAACACTCGAAGCTTATCAGCAAAGTTCACTCGACAGTTTAAGAATGGATCAAGGCGACTGAAAATGAAGTCGAAGTTGTTATGTGGTTCGTCAATCCAAGTAAAATGCTTCCGAAGCATGAAAACTGGGTTGAAACCAACTTCAACTCCTTTTTCCACTCGAACCCAGAACCATTCGGGGGCTAATGATGAATACATGTACCTAGGGTAGGGTAATAGGCCTGACCTAGACACCCTTCCCAAGGACATTACCTAAAAATCAAGGATACTCAAAGGACAAACACCATCCACTCGACCATGAAACATTCCACTCGGAAAACCCAATTCCATTCGACCTGGGTGTACTCACTCGACCACATCAGAAATCACTCAGGTGGCAGAAGATCTAAAGTCACTAAGAACAGCAACGGTCAAGCGTTCACTCCGTAGTCTTAATGATCATTTATGCACCTTTATTGCTGGCGTTACCAGTAACGTCCTATCTTTATGTACATTGAACCCTGTGTAACTGAGGGCCGGAGGGGTCTGGCGAACTCTATATAAGCCACTCCCCTCCTCAGGCACAAGGGTTTGCACCCCTTGTAACTTCACACATAATCCAATCGACCGAGCCCCCGGGCACCGAGACGTAGGGCTGTTACTTCCTCTGAGAAGGGCCTGAACTCGTAAATCTTGCGTGCACAACTTCACCGTAGCTAAGATCTTGCCTCCTCATACCTACCCCCCATTCCACTGTCAGACTTAGAACCACGACAGGGCGCACTAGCCCCTTGTGGGCTGGTTAGCCTCCCTTCTATGGCCATATGGCCCATATCTTTCTCGGGGGGTTCCGGTAACCCCTCCGGTACTCCAGTATGTACCCGATACACTCTGGAACCCTTCCGGTGTCCGAATACTACCTTCCAATATATCAATCTTTACCTTTCGGCCATTTCGAGACTCCTCATCATGTCCGTGATCTCATCCGGGACTCCGAACAAACTTCGGTCACCAAAACACACAACTCATAATACAAATCATCATTGAATGTTAAGCGTGCGGACCCTACGGGTTCGAGAACTATGTAGACATGACTGACGGTGTCCTGGACTAGGGGGTACTCACCACGTCATCTCCCGATCTGTTAGATTGGGCCGAGGACCCCCATGGCTGTATACTCATGGGCCAGTTCGGACAGCTGCCGCATACAAGGAAGATTCCACAAGACTTGGTGATCAAGACAAGGACTCCTCCCCACCGGCGTATTCGGCTAGGACTCTTGTTATCCTAGGCCTCTGGTGCATTATATAAACCGAGGCCAGGCCAGTCGATAGATACAACAACAATCATAATCATAGGCTAGCTTCTAGGGTTTAGCCTCTACGATCTCGTGGTAGATCAACTCTTGTAATACTCATATCATCAAGATCAATCAAGCAGGAAGTAGAGTATTACCTCCATCGAGAGGGCCCGAACCTGGGTAAACATTGTGTCCCCCGTCTCCTGTTACCATCGATCCTAGACGCATAGTTCGGGACCCCCTGCCCGAGATCCGCCAGTTTTGACACCGACATTGGTGCTTTCATTGAGGGTTCCGCTGTGTGATCGGCAAAAGGATCAATGGCTCGACTACAGATCAACTGCGACGTCGGCTTCTTCGTCACCGGCTCGGCCGGTCACCTTGGCTGGACCGAGGACTGCGCCCTACCTCTGATCGTCATGTTCGGATGAGGGCCTTCATCAACATCAACTCCGATCTCTATCAAGATCATGGAGGAATCATCCAGGGAGCCCGGGGGCTCAACGTCAACATTGCCCTCGGGCGACCGTGCTGTTTTTCTGGACAGCGAACTTGTATCCGCCGCCACCGTCTCCTCAAGTGTCGTTTTAACGATTGCTTCAGTAGAATTGTGCGGAATTGAGTCTACAACAACCCTGGAAAATTTCGTCGAGTTCCGATGGAGGAATCTCTGGCAATCCGCGATATACCGGAGCCGTGTCAAATCTGGACGGGAATCTGGACGAGTTTAGGGCGTGGTCTCCAGAGCCCAGCTCGGAGGTCCTTTGGAAGATCCAATCGTTCATCTACTGCGGAATTCCCATATCTACCACCCCTCCAAATTTCAGCTCGATCCGACCGTCCAAACTTCGGGAACCTTCCGATTAGTGCATCACTTTTCAGATCTGTTTTCTGCGCGAAAACGAATCCGACCCGAGTTCGTCTTTTTTATGAATGGGATTTCGGACATCCTTTTTGAAGGAAGTTTTGTATGGGGTATTGTGTTTTGTTCCCGAACACATCCCACTAACTTTAAAATATTTTGAACATGACCTTCACCATCATGCTGGTGTCAAACCAGTCCGGCAATATTGCTCCACGGCTGCCGACCTGCGCTAGACACGTCATCACTTTGTTGAGCCGAGCTCAAATTCTTATCATCTCACCAAGCCGAACAGGAGTTCGGCATCGTGAAGGATAAATCATCACCAACATCGCTGCCCCATGGATTACACGGAGTGGGCGTTGGAAATATGCCCTAGAGGCATGTGTGGATACATAGACAACACCATGTCCCTAGTAAGCCTCTAGTTGACTAGCTCATTGATCAATAGATGGTTACGGTTTCCTGACCATGGACATTGGATGTCGTTGATAACGGGATGACATCATTAGGAGAATGATGTGATGGACAAGACCCAATCCTAAGCCTAGCACAAGATCGTGTAGTTCGTTTGCTAAGAGCTTTTCTAATGTCAAGTATCATTTCCTTAGACCATGAGATTGTGCAACTCCCGGATCCCGTAGGAATGCTTTGGGTGTACCAAACGTCACAACGTAACTGGGTGGCTATAAAGGTGCACTACAGGTATCTCCGAAAGTGTCTGTTGGGTTGGCACGAATCGAGACTGGGATTTGTCACTCCGTGTAAACAGAGAGGTATCTCTGGGCCCACTCGGTAGGACATCATCATAATGTGCACAATGTGACCAAGGAGTTGATCATGGGATGATGTGTTACGGAACGAGTAAAGAGACTTGCCGATAACGAGATTGAACAAGGTATCGGGATACCGACGATCGAATCTCGGGCAAGTACTATACCGGTAGACAAAGGGAATTGTATACGGGATTGATTGAATCCTCGACATCGTGGTTCATCCGATGAGATCATCGAGGAGCATGTGGGAGCCAACATGGGTATCCAGATCCCGCTGTTGGTTATTGACCGGAGAGTCGTCTCGGTCATGTCTGCATGGTTCCCGAACCCGTAGGGTCTACACACTTAAGGTTCGGTGACGCTAGGGTTGTAGAGATATTAGTATGCGGTAACTCGAAAGTTGTTCGGAGTCCCGGATGAGATCCTGGACGTCACGAGGAGTTCCGGAATGGTCCGGAGGTAAAGATTTATATATGGGAAGTCTTATTTTGGTCGCTGGAAAAGTTTCGCGCATTATCGGTATTGTACCGGGAGTGCCGAAAGGGGTCCGGGGGTCCACCAAGGGCGTCCACCAGCCCCGGGGGGACACATGGGCTGTAGGGGTGTGCGCCTTGGCCTATATGGGCCAAGAGAACCAGCCCCATGAGGCCCATGCGCCAAGAGATAAGGGAAAGGGAGGGTCCTAAAGGGGGAAGGCACCTGCGAGCTGCCTTGGGGAGGATGGACTCCTCCCTGGCCGCACCCTTCCTTGGAGGAAGGGCCAAGGCTGCGCCCCCCTCTCCCTTGGCCCTATATATAGTGGGGGGAGGGAGGGCAGCAATATCTAAGCCCTGGCGCCTCCCTCTCCCTCCCGTGACACATCTCCCTCCTCCCGCAGCGCTTGGCGAAGCCCTGTTGGAATCCCGCTACTTCCACCACCACGCCGTCGTGCTGCTGGATCTCCATCAACCTCTCCTCCCCCCTTGCTGGATCAAGAAGGAGGAGACGTCGCTGCTCCGTACGTGTGTTGAACGCGGAGGTGCCGTCCGTTCGGCACTAGGATCATCGGTGATTTGGATCACGACGAGTTCGACTCCATCAACCCCGTTCTCTTGAACGCTTCCGCTCGCGATCTACAAGGGTATGTAGATGCACTCCTTCCCTCTCATTGCTAGTAAACTCCATAGATTGATCTTGGTGATGCGTAGAAAATTTTGAATTTCTGCTACGTTCCCCAACAGTGGTATCAGAGCCAGGTTTATGCGTAGTTTCTATGCACGAGTAGAACACAAAGTAGTTGTGGGCGTCGATTTTGTCAATTTACTTGCCGTTACTAGTCTTATCTTGATTCGGCGGCATCATGGGATGAAGTGGCCCGGACCGACCTTACACGTACTCTTACGTGAGACAGGTTCCACCGACTGACATGCACTAGTTGCATAAGGTGGCTAGCGGGTGTCTGTCTCTCCCACTTTAGTCGGATCGGATTCGATGAAAAGGGTCCTTATGAAGGGTAAATAGAAATTGGCATATCACGTTGTGGCTTTTGCGTAGGTAAGAAACGTTCTTGCTAGAATCCCATAGCAGCCACGTAAAACATGCAACAACAATTAGAGGACATCTAACTTGTTTTTGCAGGGTATGCTATGTTATGTGATATGGCCAAAAGGATATGATGAATGATATATGTGATGTATGAGATTGATCATGTTCTTGTAATAGGAATCACGACTTGCATGTCGATGAGTATGACAACCGGCAGGAGCCATAGGAGTTGTCTTAATTTATTGTATGACCTGCGTGTCAATGAAAATGCCATGTAATTACTTTACTTTATTGCTAACCGTTAGCCATAGTAGTAGAAGTAATAGTTGGCGAGACAACTTCATGAAGACACAATGATGGAGATCATGGTGTCATGCCGGTGACGAAGGTGATCATGCCGCGCCTCGAAGATGGAGATCAAAAGGTGCAAGATGATATTGGCCATATCACGTCACTTTATGATTTGCATGTGATGTTTATCATGTTTACATCTTATTTGCTTAGAACGACGGTAGCATAAATAAGATGATCCCTCACTAAAATTTCAAGAGACGTGTTCCCCCTAACTGTGCACCGTTGCGAAGGTTCGTTGTTTCGAAGTACCACGTGATGATCGGGTGTGATAGATTCTAACGTTCGAATACAACGGGTGTTGACGAGCCTAGCATGTACAGACATGGCCTCGGAACACATGCGAAACACTTAGGTTGACTTGACGAGCCTAGCATGTACAGACATGGCCTCGGAACACAAGAGATTGAAAGGTCGAACATGAGTCGTATAGTAGATGCGATCAACATGGAGATGTTCACCGATGATGACTAGTCCGTCTCACGTGATGATCGGACACGGCCTAGTTTGACTCGGATCATGTATCACTTAGATGACTAGAGGGATGTCTATCTGAGTGGGAGTTCATTAAATAATCAGATGAACTTCATTATCATGAACATGGTCTAAAGGACTTTGCAAATTATGTCATAGCTTACGCTTTAGTTCTACTCTTTAAGATATGTTCCTAGAGAAAATTTAGTTGAAAGTTGATAGTAGCAATTATGCGGACTGGGTCCGTAAACTGAGGATTGTCCTCATTGCTGCACAGAAGGCTTATGTCCTTAATGCACCGCTCGGTGTGCTGAACCTCGAGCGTCGTCTGTAGATGTTACGAAACATCTGACATACACGTTTTGATGACTACGTGATAGTTCAGTGCGTAATGCTAACGGTTTAGAATTGTGGCACCAAAGACGTTTCTGTTGGGAATCGTAGCAGAATTTAAAATTTTCCTACGCTCACCAAGATCCATCTATGGAGTATACTAGCAACGAGGGGAAAGGAGTGCATCTACATACCCTTGTAGATCGCGAGCGGAAGCGTTCCAATGAACGTGGATGACGGAGTCGTACTCGCCGTGATTCAAATCACCGATGACCGAGTGCCGAACGGACGGCACCTCCGCGTTCAACACACGTACGGTGCAGCGACGTCTCCTCCTTCTTGATCCAGCAAGGGGAAGGAGAGGTTGATGGAGATCCAGCAGCACGACGGCGTGGTGGTGGATGAAGCGAGTCTCGGCAGGGCTTCGCCGAGCTTCTGCGAGAGGGAGAGGTGTAGCAGGGGAGGAGGGAGGCGCCCAAGGCTGTTGTGCTACTGCCCTCCCTCCCCCCTTTATATAGGCCCCCTGGGAGGGGGGGGGGGCCGGCCAAGTCCCATCTAGATGGGGGGGGGCGGCGGCCAGGGGGGTAACTTACCCCCCAAGTCAAGTGGGGCGCCCCCCCACCCTAGGGTTTCCAACCCTAGGCGCAGGGGGGAGGCCCATGGGGGGCGCCCCAGCCCACTAAGGGCTGGTTGCCTTCCCACTTCAGCCCATGGGGCCCTCCGGGACAGGTGGCCCCACCCGGTGGACCCCCGGGACCCTTCCGGTGGTCCCGGTACAATACCGATAACCCCCGAAACTTTCCCGGTGGCCGAAACTGGACTTCCTATATATAATTCTTCACCTCCGGACCATTCCGGAACTCCTCGTGACGTCCGGGATCTCATCCGGGACTCCGAACAACTTTCGGGTTTCCGCATACTCATATCTCTACAACCCTAGCGTCACCGAACCTTAAGTGTGTAGACCCTACGGGTTCGGGAGACATGCAGACATGACTGAGACGCCTCTCCGGTCAATAACCAACAGCGGGATCTGGATACCCATGTTGGCTCCCACATGTTCCACGATGATCTCATCGGATGAACCACGATGTCGAGGATTCAATCAATCCCGTATACAATTCCCTTTGTCAATCGGTATGTTACTTGCCCGAGATTCGATCGTCGGTATCCCAATACCTTGTTCAATCTCGTTACGAGCAAGTCTCTTTACTCGTACCGCAATGCATGATCCCGTGACTAACGCCTTAGTCACATTGAGCTCATTATGATGATGCATTACCGAGTCGGCCCAGAGATACCTCTCCGTCACACGGAGTGACAAATCCGAGTCTCGATCCGTGCCAACCCAAGAGACACTTTCGGAGATACCCGTAGTGCACCTTTATAGTCACCCAGTTATGTTGTGACGTTTGGCACACCCAAAGCACTCCTACGGTATCCGGGAGTTGCACGATCTCATGGTCTAAGGAAAAGATACTTGACATTGGAAAAGCTCTAGCAAACGAAACTACACGATCTTTTATGCTATGCTTAGGATTGGGTCTTGTCCATCACATCATTCTCCTAATGATGTGATCCCGTTATCAATGACATCCAATGTCCATAGTCAGGAAACCGTGACTATCTGTTGATCAATGAGCTAGTCAACTAGAGGCTTACCAGGGACACGTTGTGGTCTATGTATTCACACATGTATTACGATTTCCAGATAATACAATTATAGCATGAACAATAGACAATTATCATGAACAAAGAAATATAATAATAACCATTTATTATTGCCTCTAGGGCATATTTCCAACAGTCTCCCACTTGCACTAGAGTCAATAATCTAGTTACATTGTGATGAATCGAACACCCATTGCGTCCTGGTGTTGATCATGTTTTGCTCTAGGGAGAGGTTTAGTCAACGGATCTGCTACATTCAGGTCCGTATGTACTTTACAAATATCTATGTCTCCATTTTGAACACTTTCACGGATGGAGTTGAAGCGACGCTTGATATGCCTGGTCTTCCTGTGAAACCTGGGCTCCTTGGCAAGGGCAATAGCTCCAGTGTTGTCACAGAAGAGAGTCATCGGGCTCGACGCATTGGGAATCACCCTAGGTCGGTAATGAACTCCTTCATCCAGACTGCTTCCTGTGCTGCCTCCGAGGCTGCCATGTACTCCGCTTCACATGTAGATCCCGCCACGACGCTTTGCTTGCAACTGCACCAGCTTACTGCTCCTCCATTCAAAATATACACGTATCCGGTTTGTGACTTCGAGTCATCCAGATCTGTGTCGAAGCTAGCGTCGACGTAACCCTTTACGACGAGCTCTTCGTCACCTCCATAAACGAGAAACATATCCTTAGTACTCTTCAGGTACTTCAGGATATTCTTGACCGCTGTCCAGTGTTCCATGCCGGGATTACTTTGGTACCTTCCTACCAAACTTACGGCAAGGTTTACATCAGGTCTGGTACACAACATGGCATACATAATAGACCTATGGCCGAGGCATAGGGGATGACACTCATCTTTTCTCTATCTTCTGCCGTGGTCGGGCATTGAGCCGTGCTCAATTGCACACCTTGCAATACAGGCAAGAACCCCTTCTTGGACTGATCCATATTGAACTTCTTCAATATCTTGTCAAGGTATGTACTCTGTGAAAGACCAATGAGGCGTCTTGATCTATCTCTATAGATCTTGATGCCTAATATATAAGCAGCTTCTCCAAGGTCCTTCATTGAAAAACACTTATTCAAATAGGCCTTTATACTTTCCAAGAATTATATATCATTTCCCATCAATAATATGTCATCCACATATAATAAGAGAAATGCTACAGAGCTCCCACTCACTTTCTTGTAAACACGGGCTTCTCCATAAGTCTGTGTAAACCCAAACGCTTTGATCATCTCATCAAAGCGAATGTTCCAACTCCGAGATGCTTGCACCAGCCCATAGATTGAGCGCTGGAGCTTGCATACTTTGTTAGCATTCTTAGGATCGACAAAACCTTCCGGCTGCATCATATACAACTCTTCCTTAAGGAAGCCATTAAGGAATGCCGTTTTGACGTCCATCTGCCATATCTCATAATCATAGTATGCGGTAATTGCTAACATGATTCGGATGGACTTCAGCTTCGCTACGGGTGAGAAAGTCTCATCATAGTCAACCCCTTGAACTTGTCGATAACCCTTAGCGACGAGTTGAGCCTTATAGATGGTCACATTACCATCTGCGTCCGTCTTCTTCTTAAAGATCCATTTGTTTTCTATGGCTCGCCGATCATCGGGCAAGTCAGTCAAAGTCCATACTTCATTTTCATACATGGATCCTATCTCGGATTTCATGGCTTCTAGCCATTTGTCGGAATCCGGGCCCGCCATCGCTTCTTCATAGTTCGAAGGTTCACCGTTGTCTAACAACATGATTTCCAGGACAGGGTTGCCGTACCACTCTGGTGCGGAACGTGTCCTTGTGGACCTACGAAGTTCAGTAGTAACTTGATCCGAAGCTCCATGATCATCATCATTAACTTCCTCCCCAGTCGGTGTAGGCACCATAGGAACATTTTCCCGTGCTGCGCTACTTTCCGGCTCGGAAGGGGTGACTATCACCTCATCAAGTTCCACTTTCCTCCCACTCAATTCTTTCGAGAGAAACTCCTTCTCCAGAAAGGACCCGTTCTTGGGAACGAAGATCTTGCCTTCGGATCTAAGGTAGAAGGTATACCCAATAGTTTCCTTAGGGTATCCTATGAAGACGCATTTCTCCGACTTGGGTTCGAGCTTTTCAGGTTGAAGTTTCTTGACATAAGCATCGCATCCCCAAACTTTTAGAAACGACAGCTTAGGTTTCTTCCCAAACCATAATTCATACGGTGTCGTCTCAACGGATTTCGACGGAGCCCTATTTAAAGTGAATGCGACAGTCTCTAAAGCATAGCCCCAAAATGAGAGCGGTAAATCGGTAAGAGACATCATAGATCGCACCATATCCAATAGAGTGCGATTACGACGTTCGGACACACCGTTTCTCTGAGGTGTTCCAGGCGGCGTGAGTTGTGAAACTATTCCACATTTCCTAAGTGTGTACCAAACTCGTGACTTAAATATTCTCCACCACGATCTGATCGTAAGAATTTTATTTTCCTGTCACGTTGATTCTCAACCTCATTCTGAAATTCCTTGAACTTTTCAAAGGTTTCAGACTTGTGTTTCATTAGGTAGACATACCCATATCTACTTAAATCATCAGTGAGAGTGAGAACATAACGATATCCTCCGCGAGCCTCAACACTCATTGGACCGCACACATCGGTATGTATGATTTCCAATAAGTTGGTTGCTCGCTCCATTGTTCCGGAGAACGGAGTCTTGGTCATCTTACCCATGAGGCATGGTTCGCACGTGTCAAATGATTCGTAATCAAGAGACTCCAAAAGTCCATCTGCATGGAGCTTCTTCATGCGCTTGACACCAATGTGACCAAGGCGGCAGTGCCACAAGTATGTGGGACTATCGTTATCAACTTTACATCTTTTGGTATTCACACTATGAATATGTGTAACATCACGTTCGAGATTCATCAAGAATAAACCATTGACTAGCGGGGCATGACCATAAAACATATCTCTCAAATAAATAGAACAACCATTATTCTCGGATTTAAATGAGTAGCCATCTCGCATTAAACGAGATCCAGATACGATGTTCATGCTCAAAGCTGGCACTAAATAACAATTTTGAGGTTTAAAACTAATACCGTAGGTAAATGTAGAGGTAGCGTGCCGACGGCGATCACATCGACCTTGGAACCATTCCCGACGCGCATCGTCACCTCGTCCTTCGTCAGTCTCCGCCGCATACTCATATCTCTACAACCCTAGCGTCACCGAACCTTAAGTGTGTAGACCCTACGGGTTCGGGAGACATGCAGACATGACCGAGACGCCTCTCCGGTCAATAACCAACAGCGGGATCTGGATACCCATGTTGGCTCCCACATGTTCCACGATGATCTCATCGGATGAACCACGATGTCGAGGATTCAATCAATCCCGTATACAATTCCCTTTGTCAATCGGTATGTTACTTGCCCGAGATTCGATCGTCGGTATCCCAATACCTTGTTCAATCTCGTTACCGGCAAGTCTCTTTACTCGTACCGCAATGCATGATCCCGTGACTAACGCCTTAGTCACATTGATATCATTATGATGATGCATTACCGAGTGGGCCCAGAGATACCTCTCCGTCACACGGAGTGACAAATCCCAGTCTCGATCCGTGCCAACCCAACAGACACTTTTGGAGATACCCGTAGTGCACCTTTATAGTCACCCAGTTACGTTGTGACGTTTGGCACACCCAAAGCACTCCTACGGTATCCGGGAGTTGCACGATCTCATGGTCTAAGGAAAAGATACTTGACATTGGAAAAGCTCTAGCAAACGAAACTACACGATCTTTTATGCTATGTTTAGGATTGGGTCTTGTCCATCACATCATTCTCCTAATGATGTGATCCCGTTATCAATGACATCCAATGTCCATAGTCAGGAAACCGTGACTATCTGTTGATCAACGAGCTAGTCAACTAGAGGCTTACTAGGGACACGTTGTGGTCTATGTATTCACACATGTATTACGATTTCCGGATAATACAATTATAGCATGAACAATAGACAATTATCATGAACAAAGAAATATAATAATAACCATTTATTATTGCCTCTAGGGCATATTTCCAACAGTTTCTTGAAACATCGCAGAACATATGAGATGTTCCGAAGACTGAAATTGGGATTTCAGACTAGTGCCCACGTCAAGAGGTATGAGACCTCTGACTTTCTTAAGCCTGCATAATAAGGGAGAAAAGCTCAATCGTTGAGCATGTGCTCAGATTGTCTGAGTACCACAATCGCTTGAATCGAGTGGGAGTTAATCTTCCAGATGAGACAGTGATGGTTCTCCATATTCACTGCCACCAAGCTATTAGAGCTTCGTGATGAACTATAACATATCAGGGATAGACATGATGATCCTTGAGCAACTCGCGATTTTTGACACCGCGAAAGTAGAAATCAAGTAGGAGCATCAATTGTTGATGGTTAGTAAAACCACTACTTTCAAGAAGGGCAAGGGAAGAAGGGATACTTCATGAAACAGCAAATCATTTGCTGCTCTAGCGAAGAATCCCAAGGTTGAACCCAAACCCGAGATTAAGTGCTTCTGTAATGAGGGGAACGGTCACTGAAGGAGAGCTACCCTAGATACTTGGTAGATGAGAAGGCAGGCAAGGTCGACAGAAGTATATTGGATATACATTATATGAATGTGTACTTTACTAGTACTCCTAGCAGCACCAGGGTATTAGATACCGGTTCGGTTGCTAAGTGTTAGTAACTCGAAATAAAAGCTGCGGAATAAATGGAGACTAGCTAAAGGTGAGATGACGATGTGTGTTGGAAGTGTTTCCAAGGTTGATGTGATCAAGCATCGCATTCTCCCTCTACCATCGAGATTGGTGTTAAACCTAAATAATTGTTATTTGGTGTTTGCGTTGAGCATAAACATGATTGGATTATGTTTATCGCAATACGGTTATTCATTTAAGGAGAATAATGGTTACTCTGTTTATTTGAATAATACCTTCAATGTTCTTGCACCTGAAATGAATCTCGATCGCAGTGATACACATGTTCGTGCCAAAAGATATAAAATAGTAATGATAGTACCACATACTTGTGGCACTGCCATTTGAGTCATATTGGTATAGAACGCATGAAGAAGCTCCATGTAGATGGATCTTTGGACTCACTCATTTTTGAAAAGATTGAGACATGCGAACCATGTCTATTGGTATGAAGAAACTCCATGCAGATGGATCGTTTGGACTCACTTGATTTTGAATCACTTGAGACATGCAAATCATACCACATGGGCAAGATGACTGAAAGGCCTCATTTTCAGTAAGATGGAACAAGAGAGCAACAACTTATTGGAAGTAATACATTTTGATGTATGCAGTCCAATGAGTGCTGAGGCATGCAGTGGATATCGTTATGTTCTTACTTCATAGATGATTTGAGTAGATGCTGAGTGTATTTACTTGATGAAACACAAGTCTGAATTATTGAAAGGTTCAAGTAATTTCAGAGTAAAGTTGAAGATCGTCGTGACAAGAGGATAAAATGTCTGTGATATGATCATAGAGATGAGTATTTGAGTTACGAGTTTGGCACACAATTAAGACATTGTGGAAAGTGTTTCACAATTAATACCGCCTGGAACACCACAGTGTGATGGTGTGTCCGAACATCATAACTGCACCCTATTGGATATGGTGCATGCCATGATGTCTCTTATCGAATTACCACTATCGTTTATGGGTTAGGCATTAGAGATAACCGCATTCACTTTAAAAGGGGCACCACGCAATTCCATTGAGACGACATCGTTTAGAGAAACCTAAGTTGTCGTTTCTTAAAAGTTTGGGGCTGCGATGCTTATGTGAAAAAGTTTCAAGCTGATAAGCTCGAACCCAAAGCGGATAAATGCATCTTCATAGAAAACCCAAAACAGTTGGGTATACCTCCTATTTCAGATCTAGAAGCAAAAGTAATTGCTTCTAGAAACGAGTCCTTTCTCGAGGAAAAGTTCCTCTCGAAAGAATTGAGTGGGAGGATGGTGGAGACTTGATAAGGTTATTGAACCGTCACTTCAACTAGTGTGTAGCAGGGCACAGGAAGTTGTTCCTGTGGCACCTACACCAATTGAAGTGGAAGCTTATGATAGTGATCATGAAACTTCGGATCAAGTCACTACCAAACCTCGTAGGTCGACAAGGATATGTACTACTCCTGAGTGGTACGGTAATCCTGTCTTAGATATCATGTTGTTAGACAATACTGAACCTACGAGCTATAGAGAAGCGATGGTGGGCCCATATTCTGACAAATGGTTAGAAGCCATGAAATCCGAGATAGGATCCATGTATCAGAACAAAGCATGGACTTTGGTGAACTTGCCCGATGATCGGGAAGCCATTGAGATAAATGGATCTTTACAAAGAAGACGGACGTGGACGGTAATGTTACCGTCTATGAAGCTCGACTTGTGGCAAAGAGTATTTTCACAAGTTCAAGGAGTTGACTACGATGAGATTTTCTCATCCGTAGCGATGCTTAAGTCCGTCGGAATCATGTTAGCATTAGCTGCATTTATGAAATCTGGCATATGGATGTCAAAACAAGTTTCCTTACCAGTTTTCGTAAGGAAAGGTTGTATGTGATACAATCAGAAAGGTTTTGTCGATCCTAAGGATGCTAAAAGGTATGCTAGCTCCAGCGATCCTTCCATGGACTAGAGCAAGCATCTCGGAGTCAGAATATACGCTTTGATGGAGTGATCAAAGTTTTTGGGTTTATACAAAGTTTGTTAGAAACTTGTATTTACAATAAAGTGAGTGGGAGCGCTACAACATTTCTGATAAGTATATGTGAATGACATATTGTTGATCCGAAATGATGTAGAATTTCTGGAAAGCATAAAGGGTTGTTTGAAAGGAGTTTTTCAAAGGAAGACCTGGATAAAGCTGCTTACATATTGGGCATCAAGATCTATAGAGATAGATCAAGACGCCTGATGATACTTTCAAAGAACGCACACCTTGACATGATTTTGAAAGAGTTCAAAATAGATCAGCAAAGAAGGAGTTCTTGGCTGTGTTACAAGGTGTGAGTATTGAGTAAGACTCAAGACCTGACCACAGCAGAAGAGAGAGAAAGGACGAAGGTCGTCCCCTATGCTTTAGACGTAGGCTCTACAGTATGCTATGCTGTGTACCGCACATGAAGTGTGCCTTGCCATGAGTTGGTCAAGGGGTACAATAGTGATTCGAGAATGGATCACATGACAGCGGTCGAACTTATCCTTAGTATCTAGTGGACTAAGGAATTTTCTCGATTATGGAGGTGAAAAGGGGTTCGTCGTAAAGGGTTACGTCGATGCGAACTTTGACACTAATCCGGATGACTCTGAGTAGTAAACCGGATTCGTATAGTAGAGCAGTTATTTGAAATGGCTCCAAGTAGCGCGTGGTAGCATCCACAAGATGACATAGATATTCGTAAAGCACACACGGGTCTGAAAGGTTCAGACCCGTTGACTAATAACCTCTCTCACAAGCATAACATGATCAAACCAGAACTCATTGAGTGTTAATCACATAGTGATGTGAACTAGATTCTTGACTCTAGTAAACTCTTTGGATGTTGGTCACATGGTGATGTGACTTGTGAGTGTTAATCACATGGTGATGTGAACTAGATTATTGCCTCTAGTGCAAGTGGGAGACTGTTGGAAATATGCCCTAGAGGCAATAATAAATTGGTTATTATTATATTTCCTTGTTCATGATAATCGTTTATTATCCATGCTAGAATTGTATTGATAGGAAACTCAGATACATGTGTGGATACATAGACAACACCATGTCCCTAGTAAGCCTCTAGTTGACTAGCTCGTCGATCAATACATGGTTACGGTTTCCTGACCATGGACATTGGATGTCGTTGATAACGGGATGACATCATTAGGAGAATGATGTGATGGACAAGACCCAATCCTAAGCCTAGCACAAGATCGTGTAGTTCGTTTGCTAAGAGCTTTTCTAATGTCAAGTATCATTTCCTTAGACCATGAGATTGTGCAACTCCCGGATACCGTAGGAATGCTTTGGGTGTACCAAACGTCACAACGTAACTGGGTGGCTATAAAGGTGCACTACAGGTATCTCCGAAAGTGTCTGTTGGGTTGGCACGAATCGAGACTGGGATTTGTCACTCCGTGTAAACGGAGAGGTATCTCTGGCCCCACTCGGTAGGACATCATCATAATGTGCACAATGTGACCAAGGAGTTGATCACGGGATGATGTGTTACGGAACGAGTAAAGAGACTTGCCGTTAACGAGATTGAACAAGGTATCGGGATACCGACGATCGAATCTCGGGCAAGTACTATACCGGTAGACAAAGGGAATTGTATACGGGATTGATTGAATCCTCGACATCGTGGTTCATCCGATGAGATCATCGAGGAGCATGTGGGAGCCAACATGGGTATCCAGATCCCGCTGTTGGTTATTGACCGGAGAGTCGTCTCGGTCATGTCTGCATGGTTCCCGAACCCGTAGGGTCTACACACTTAAGGTTCAGTGACGCTAGGGTTGTAGAGATATTAGTATGCGGTAACCCGAAAGTTGTTCGGAGTCCCGGATGAGATCCTGGACGTCACGAGGAGTTCCAGAATGGTTCGGAGGTAAAGATTTATATATGGGAAGTCTTATTTTGGTCGCCGGAAAAGTTTCGCGCATTATCGGTATTGTACCAGGAGTGCCGAAAGGGGTCCGGGGGTCCACCAAGGGGGTCCACGAGCCCCGGGGGGCCACATGGGCTGTAGGGGTGTGCGCCTTGGCCTATATGGGCCAAGGGCACCAGCCCCATGAGGCCCATGTGCCAAGAGATAAGGGAAAGGGAGAGTCCTAAAGGGGGAAGGCACCTCCGAGGTGCCTTGGGGAGGATGGACTCCTCCCTGGCCGCACCCTTCCTTGGAGGAAGGGCCAAGGCTACGCCCCCCCTCTCCCTTGGCCCTATATATAGTGGGGGGGAGGGAGGGCAGCAATACCTAAGCCCTGGCGCCTCCCTCTCCCTCCCGTGACACATGTCCCTCCTCCCGCAGTGCTTGGCGAAGCCCTATTGGAATCCCGCTACTTCCACCACCACGCCGTCGTGCTGCTGGATCTCCATCAACCTCTCCTCCCCCCTTGCTGGATCAAGAAGGAGGAGACGTCGCTGCTCCGTACGTGTGTTGAACGCGGAGGTGCCGTCCGTTCGGCGCTAGGATCATCGGTGATTTGGATCACGACGAGTACGACTCCATCAACCCCGTTCTCTTGAACGCTTCCGCTCGCGATCTACAAGGGTATGTAGATGCACTCCTTCCCTCTCGTTGCTAGTAAACTCCATAGATTGATCTTGGTGATGCGTAGAAAATTTTGAATTTCTGCTACGTTCCCCAACAGCGGGCACGCCGGCATCGCCGCACGGTCACTTCATCAAGCCGGCATTGACCACGTCACGAGTCACGACCTGCATCGGCAGGGCCGCACTGTTGCTTTTTCAAGCCGATGTCCGTCACGCCGACCTACTTCGACTCATCGGCTGACATCGAGGCTTCAACACCTCGGCTGGACCCGGAGCTTCGCCATCTCTTCATCAACCTACTCCGGATACTTCGGCGTCACCAGTCAACCGGCTTCGTCACGTTAGCTGGACCAGGGGCTTTGACTCGGCGAGCCAACCTTTACCAGCATCGCCCTGCCGTCGCTTCATCGCCCATCAGGCAATGAGAATGCGGATCGAGTCCCAATTTTGGGAGTCACTTTTCTTTGGATTGCTACAACAAATAAACCAGGTGCTATTAATCCTAGTATTTTTTGCTTGTTTGGGTTTATTTTTCCCAAGGAATTATTACTCTGGTTTCTCCATCATCTGTACACAGGTCTATCAAATGATGGCCGCATTAACGATGGTCGCGTGGTGGTTCGGTCAGTTTCCGTACATAGTCCGGCGAACGCCGCATCCGGAACTCGGACCGACCTGTGAATTCAGGCTTTGCCACACCTTTACCGCATCACGCCGACACCCTGCACCGACATTGACTTCGGCGCCAGGCCATATTCCTTTTATTACTCACTTTGCATAAATTATTTATTATGCAACAGTTTTTTTAATTTATCATTATTATTATTATTATCTCCGGTTTGCACTATTTTTGTGCACAGGTAAATGATTCGGGTCGGGCAGTGTTGTCACCTCGGCGTACTGACATACCACGTCACCTCGGCTGGACGAGGGGCTTCATCAACACCTCATTAACCCACGCCGGGGACTTCGGCGGCCTGCATTGGTCGCGCTATGTCACCTCTTCGGAGTGCCGAGTTCTTCGCTCGACCACATCGGGCTTGGCGGCTGAGACCTTGTCCCGCACCAAGCTCGGACCGCGTCATCAATGCCGAACACATTAACCAGCTAAGTTGCTTTGAGGCTCAAAAACTCCCAGTTTTAAATTTTGTTCGATTCGACCAAGCATTATACCTTTTTGGCAAAAAGTGGCTGGTGAAAAACTTCCTTGTCGAAACTTTGTTTGTGACACACAAATTCAAATACCCCGTTTACTTGGGGGCTTCCTTTATGAAGCTTTTCCTCTTGCACATGATTATACTTGTACGGCTTCGTTCCTTGTTCGTGTATTACGCCACAATATGCACCATATTGACTTAAGCGATTTGCAAGCTGGGTTGCCTCGCTCCTGTGTTTACCCCTACGTTCCCGATTGTTCGGCTAGGGAGTAAAGGGAGCACCTCTGCGATTGTCACGATCGGGTCATCCGAGCCGGACCTCAGACTGGGTGAAGCCGAATGCTAGCGCTCTTATTGTTTTCAATTATGGTCGGCACACAACAGAACTCATGAGTACAAAAAATCTATTGCACAAGTCTCATAGTAACAATGAGCACCGAAGAAAAGTATCGGTGGGGGTACTATTTTCTTTGAAGATGCTTCTTACACTTCGTCAGTAATATAGCATAAGTTCCCTGAGCGCGCTTTGTCTGTTACAGCCTTATGGCCTGATTGCCTGGTTATCGGAAACACCGTCGATATTCTCGATAGGTGGAGTACATAACACTTTTCGGCCCTTGACGGAAGAGGGAGAAGCCGACGGTCGGTTAAGACGCGTATAAAGTTCGGGTGAACACAGATATGATATAAGTACTTTGGTACATACAATCATTATACATAAAATTCTTTTACCCAAGTCACTTGGGGCTCTTAAATTTATATGAGCCGTTTTATAATAAGCATTCTTCTTCTTAGTCGTTGCAAAGTTTTTATTATTATTATTATTATTATTATTTATCACTCCTTTTTTCGACACGAGTGTGTGGTCACTAGCCGGGGAGCCTAATTTCTCTCTCAAAGCCGCTAGAGTTTAGTTTGCTAAGCTGGCCTAACGAGAAGTACTCCGCCTTCGGGATAGGAGGTTGAAGCCGTAGGCTGACCTGCTTGAGGTCTTGAGATAAGATGTGTCATGATAAAGCACGACAGAAGCACCTTTTTTTCTAAGACCAATTTTCGATTTGGCACCGAACACTTGATCTAGTTCGGGCGTCCAGTTTTTACTGAAGTTTTCGGTTTTCCAAGCCTATGGCACTTTTAAACTATCTGTGTGTTTCCAGCATTAGTGTCGTAGTGCGGCGCCGGACACCTTTAGGGATTCGGCAAAAACATTCTCGGACATTGTTGTATATGCATCGGTTTCGAATTGCGTCTTTGGTCAATAGTTGGGTTGCCCGGCTCCTGTGCTTGCCTCCTACGTTCCTCTTTGTTCGGCTAGGTGCGCAACGGGAGAACCACTGTGATTGTGCTTCCAGCTAGCATGGTTAAGTGCCTCAGTGGAGAAAGCCGAAAACTAACTGTCACAATAAGCGTAAACTGGTCAGCGATCCGATGATTGTGTTAAATGACAGGCCGTTCATAATATTGGCCGAAGTGTTTACGGCTTGACCTCGACTGTCGCCGAACACTAACCGGAGGCTAGTAACTGGCCTTCCAACTTTAAAGCTCCTATGACTAAGTGAAAGTTATAAAGCCCGCATATCTGATTGCCTCGTTTCTGCTAACACAACCGCCTCCGGGCACCAAGACGTCGGCTAAGGGTTGTTTTGTTAGTGCGGAAACACCCTGCATAGTATCTACAAGGGGTAGAAGCCGACGATAGGCCACTTTCAGCTGATAAACAGTCGCAATGGAGTCAAAATAATGATGTAAAGTACTTGGATACATAGAATCATTACACATAATCTGTGATTTTACTCTGGATATCGATCCTTAATTCGGCCACCCGTGCCCACATTAAGGCTCGGGGGCTACTGGGCTTCGTGCTCATTATTTATAAATATTAAAGGGGCACATCGATCCCCTGATCTGGTGTTGCCACCCGACCAGCGTCTCGGGGGCTACTGCATTGCCTATTCAATACAGAAAATCCAAAGGGCTCAGTGTTCGGCTTGATCGAACTATGGGAAAGCGCGTCTTCAAACAACAATAAGTACCATCTGGACCTATCTGGCATCAAGCTAATATATCACGGCGACTTTTCAAGACCCTCTCTCAAGGGCCCGTTCGCCGATCACTATTATCTCTAATATATTACACTGTGTTTTTATTCCTATGTATGCTGCCGAGCTAGGAGTTGATCCTCAGGCCGATTTCACGCATCGGCCTGAGTCTCAGGGGCTACTGGGAGCAGCGGTTTCATGTTTTCCATCAGGTGCATCTCGGGTTTTAGACTGATACACACCTTGAGGCTACTGGATATACATATAATGGCTATATACCTCGGCAGAGAATAAACTGCACCAGTCAAAAATATTCACAAAAGTCAGCCCGCTGTCGGGTGGTGCACCACCTCGGAAGCAGTCCGGCATAAAGCTTGGGCGCCAGCGGCTAGCTCCATAGAGGGCATTCCCGGCATTAAGCTCAGCTAAACTCCTTTGACTTTTTTGAACCAAGGTGATCTATGACACCTCGGATATAGTCCGGCATTGGAGCTCGGATACAGTCCGGCGTTGGAGCTTGGACACAGTCCGGCATTGGTGCTTGGCTGCAAAGGATACCTCGAATGCAGTCCGGCGTTGGGGCTCGGATGCAAGAGGACACCGTCACACGGGAACAACTTCAAACCCGAGGCGTGGCATAAAAATAACAAGGCATTGATAAAGGCCGAAGACTTAAAGGGCTCCTCGGATACCCAACGTATAAACTCGTCAGATTTAGCTCGACAATCCTCAAGACAGATGATGGGAAAATTTGTTGAACCAATTTTCAAGACCGACGACCGAAGATGAAGAACAGTTCGGAAGAATCGAGGAGCGTCCCTAACTTGAAGACCGGTTCAGGGGGCTACTAACGGTGTCCTGGACTAGGGGTACTCACCACGTCATCTCCCGATCTGTTAGATTGGGCCGAGGACCCCCATGGCCGTATACTCATGGGCCAGTTCGGACAGCTGCCGCATACAAGGAAGATTCCACAAGACTTGGTGATCAAGACAAGGACTCCTCCCCACCGGCGTATTCGGCTAGGACTCTTGTTATCCTAGGCCTCTGGTGCATTATATAAACCGAGGCCAGGCCAGTCGATAGATACAACAACAATCATAATCATAGGCTAGCTTCTAGGGTTTAGCCTCTACGATCTCGTGGTAGATCAACTCTTGTAATACTCATATCATCAAGATCAATCAAGCAGGAAGTAGGGTATTACCTCCATCGAGAGGGCCCGAACCTGGGTAAACATTGTGTCCCCCGTCTCCTATTACCATCGATCCTAGACGCACAGTTCGGGACCCCCTACCCGAGATCCGCCGGTTTTGACACCGACAATGACCGAGACACATCTCCAGTCAATAACCAATAACAGAACCTGGATGCTCATATTGTCTCCTACATATTCTGCGAAGATCTTTATCAGTCAAACCACATAACAACATACGGCATTCCCTTTGTCATCGGTATGTTACTTGCCCGAGATTCGATCGTCGGTATCATCATACCTAGTTCAATCTCGTTACCGGCAAGTCCCTTTACTCGTTTTGTAATGCATCATCTCATAACTAACTCATTAGTCACATTGCTTGCCAGGCTTATAATGATGTGCATTACCGAGAGGGCCTAGAGATACGTCTCCGATACACGGAGTGACAAATCCTAATCTTGATCTATGCCAACCCAACAAACACCTTCGAAGACACCTGTAGAGCATCTTTATAATCACCCAGTTACGTTGTGACGTTTGATAGCACACAAGGTGTTCCTCCGGTATTCGGGAGTTCCATAATCTCATAGTCAAAGGAACATGTATATGTCATGAAGAAAAGCAATATCAATAAAACTAAATGATCATAATGCTAAGCTAACGGATGAGTCTTGTCCATCACATCATTCTCTAATGATGTGATCGCGTTCATCAAATGACAACACATGTCTATGGTCAGGAAACTTAACCATCTTTGATTAACGAGCTAGTCAAGTAGAGGCATACTAGGGACACTCTGTTTTGTCTATGTATTCACACATGTACTAAGTTTCCGGTTAATACAATTCTAGCATGAATAATAAACATTTATCATGATATAAGGAAATATAAATAACAACTTTATTATTGCCTCTAGAGCATATTTCCTCCAGTCTTCCACTTGCACTAGAGTCAATAATCTAGTTCACATCGCCATGTGATTTAACACCAATAGTTCACATCATCATGTGATTAACACCCATAGTTCACATCGCCATGTGACCAACACCCAAAGGGTTTACTAGAGTCAATAATCTAGTTCACATCGCCGTGTTTATTAACACCCAAAGAGTACTAAGGTGTGATCATGTTTTGCTTGTGAGAGAAGTTTAGTCAACGGGTCTGCCACATTCAGATCCGTATGTATTTTGCAAATATTCTATGTCTACAATGCTATGCAAGGAGCTACTCTAGTTAATTGCTCCCACTTTCAATATGTATCCAGATTAAGACTTACAGTCATCCGGATCGGTGTAAAAGCTTGCATCGACGTAACTCTTTACGATGAACTCTTTATCACCTCCATAACCGAGAAATATTTCCTTAGTCCTCTTAGGTAACTAAGGATAACTTTGACCGCTATCCAGTGATCTACTCCTGGTTCACTATTGTACCCCCTTTCCAAACTCATGGCAAGGTACACAACACAGCATGGCATACTTTATAGAACCTATGGTTGAGGCATAGGGAATGACTTTCATTCTCTCTCTATCTTTTGTCGTGGTCGGGTTTTGAGTCTTACTCAACTTCATACCTTGCAACACAGGCAATAACTCATTCTCTGACTGTTCCATTTTGAACTACTTCAAAATCTTGTCAAGGTATGTACTCATTGAAAAAACTTATCAAGCGTCTTGATCTATTTCTATAGATCTTGATGCTCAATATGTAAGCAGCTTCACCGAGATCTTTCTTTGAAAAACTCCTTTCAAACACTCCTTTATGCTTTCTAGAAAATTCTACATCATTTCCGATCAACAATATGTCATTCACATATACTTATCAGAAAGGTTGTAGTGCTCCCACTCAATTTCTTGTAAATACAGGCTTCACCATAAGTCTGTATAAAACCATATGCTTTGATCACCTTATCAAAGCATATATTCCAACTCCGAGATGCTTGCACCAGTCCATAGATGGATCGCTGAAGTTTGCACATTTTGTTAGCACCTTTAGGATCGACAAAACCTTCTGGTTGCATCATATACAACTCTTCTTTAAGAAATCCATTAAGGAATGCAATTTTGACATCCATTTGCCAGATTTCATAAAATGTGCCAATTTCTAACACGATTCAGACAGACTTAAGCATCGCTACGAGTGAGAAAATCTTATCGTAGTCAACACCTTGAACTTGTCAAAAACCTTTTTCGACAAGTCTAGCTTTGTAGATAGTAACACTACTATCAACGTTCGTCTTCCTCTTGAAGATCCAATTGTTCTTTATGGCTTGCCGATCATCGCGCAAGTCATCCAAAGTCCACATTTTGTTCTCATAAATGGATCTCATCTCAGATTTCATGGCCTCAAGCCATTTCGTGGAATCTGGGCTCATCACCGCCTCCTCATAGTTCGTAGGTTCGTCATGGTCTAGTAACATGACTTCCAGAACAGGATTACCATACCACTCTGGTGCGGAACGTACTCTGGTTGACCTACGAGGTTCGGTAGTAACCTGATCCGAAGTTTCATGATCATCATCATTAACTTCCTCACTAATTGATGTAGGCATCACTGGAACTGATTTATGTGATGAACTACTTTACAATTCGGGAGAAGGTACAGTTACCTCATCAAGTTCTACTTTCCTCCCATTCACTTCTTTCGAGAGAAACTCCTTCTCTAGAAAGGATCCATTCTTAGCAACGAATATCTTGCCTTCAGAACTGTGATGGAAGGTGTACCCAACAGTTTCCTTTGGGTATCCTATGAAGACACACTTCTTAGATTTGGGTTCGAGCTTATCAGGCTGAAGCTTTTTCACATAAGCATCGCAACCCCAAACTTTAAGAAGCAACAACTTAGGTTTCTTGCCAAACCACAGTTCATACGGTGTCATCTCAACGGATTTAGATGGTGCCCCATTTAACGTTAATGCAGCTGTATCTAATACATAACCCCAAAACGATAGTGGTAAATCGGTAAGAGACGTCATAGATCGTGCCATATCCAATAAAGTATGGTTATGACGTTCGGACACACCATTACGCTGTGGTGTTCCAGGTGGCATGAGTTGCGAAACTATTCCACATTGTTTCAAATAAAGACCAAACTCGTAAGTCAAATATTTGCCTCTGCGATCAGATCGTAGACTTTATTTTCTTGTTACGATGATTTTCTACTTCACTCTGAAATTCTTTGAACTTTTCAAATGTTTCATACTTATGTTTCATTAAGTAGATATACCCATATCTGCTCAAATCATCTGTGAAGGTCAGAAAACAATGATACCCGCCGCGAGCCTCAACACTCATCGGACCGCATACATCAGTATGTATTATTTCCAATAAGTCAGTTGCTCGTTCCATTGTTCCGGACAACGGAGTCTTAGTCATCTTGCCCATGAGGCATGGTTCGCAAGCATCAAGTGATTCATAATCAAGTGATTCCAAAAGCCCATCAGCATGTAGTGTCTTCATGCGTTTTACACCAATATGACCTAAACGGCAGTGCCACAAATATGTTGCACTATCATTATCAACTTTGCATCTTTTGGCATCAATATTATGAATATGTGTATCACTACGATCGAGATTCAATAAACCATTCACATTGGGTGTATGACCATAGAAGGTTTTATTCATATAAACAGAACAACAATTATTCTCTGACTTAAATGAATAAACATATTGCAATAAACATGATCTAATCATATTAATGCTTAATTCAAACACCAAATAACATTTATTTAGGTTCAATTCTAATCCCGAAGGTAGAGGGAGTGTGCGATGGTGATCGTATCAACCTTGGAATTACTTCCAACACACATCGTCACCTCGTCCTTAACTAGTCTCTGTTTATTTTGCAACTCCTATTTCAAGTTACTACTCTTAGTAACTGAACCAGTATCAAATACCGAGGGGTTGGTATAATAATCACTAGTAAAGTACACATCAATAATATGTATATCAAATATACCTTTGTTCACTTTCCCATCCTTCTTATCCGCCAAGTATCTAGGGCAGTTCCACTTGCAGTGACCATTTCTTTTGAAGTAGAAGCACTCAGTTTCAGGCTTAGGTCCAGACTTGGGCTTCTTCCCGGGAGCAGCTACTTGCTTGCTGTTCTTCTTGAAGGTCCCCTTCTTCCCTTTGCCCTTTTTCTTGAAACTAGTGGTCTTATTAACCATCAACACTTGATGCTCCTTCTTGATTTCTACCTCCGCAGCCTTAAGCATCGCGAAGAGCTCGGGAATTGTCTTTTCGTCATCCCTCGCATATTATAGTTCATCATGAAGTTCTAGTAACTTGGTGATAGTGACTAGAGAACTCTGTCAATCACTATCTTATCTGGAAGATTAACTCCCACTTGATTCAAGCGATTGTAGTACCCAGACATTCTGAGCATATGCTCACTAGCTGAGCTATTCTCTTCCATCTTGTAGGCAAAGTACTTTGTCAGAGGTCTCATACCTCTTAACACGGGCATGAGTCTGAAATACCAATTTCAACTCTTGGAACATCTCATATGCTCCATGCCGTTCAAAACATTTTTGAAGTCCCGGTTCTAAGCCGTAAAGCATGCTGCACTAAACTATCAAGTAGTCATCATACCGAGCTTGTCAAACGTTCATAATGTCTGCATCTGCTCCTGCAATAGTTTTGTCACCTAGCGGTGCATCAAGGACATAATTCTTCTGTGCAGCAATGAGGATAATCCTCATATCACGGACCTAGTCCGCATCATTGCTACTATCATCTTTCAACTTAGTTCTTCTCTAGTAACATATCATAAATAAAATGGGGAAGCTATATGCGAGCTATTGATCTACAACATAGATATGCAAAAACGATCGGGTACTAAGTTCATGATAAATTAAAGTTCAATTAATCATATTACTAAAGAACTCCCACTTAGATAGACATCCCTCTAGTCATCTAAATGATCACGTGATCCATATCAACTAAACCATGTCCGATCATCACGTGAGATGGAGTAGTTTTCAACGGTGCTATATGATTCACGTTCGACCTTTCGGTCTCAGTGTTCCGAGGCCATATGGGCATATGCTAGGCTCGTCAAGTTTAACCCGAGTATTCTGCACATGCAAAACTAGCTTGCACCCGTTGTATGTGAACGTAGAGCTTATCACACCCGATCATCACGTGGTGTCTCGGCACAACGAACTGTAGCAACGGTGCATACTCAGGGAGAACACTTATACCTTGAAATTTAGTGAGGGGTCATTGTCGGTGTCAAAACCGGTGGGTCTCGGGTAGGGGGTCCCAAACTATGCGTCTAAGGTCGATGGTAACAGGAGACGGGGGACACGATGTTTACCCAGGTTCGGGCCCTCTCTATGGAGGTAATACCCTACTTCCTGCTTGATTGATGTTGATGAATATGAGTATTACAAGAGTTGATCTACCACGAGATCGTAATGGCTAAACCCTAGAAGTCTAGCCTGTATGACTATGGTAATGAATATATCCTTTCCGGACTAACCCCTCCGGTTTATATAGACATCGGGGGGATCTAGGGTTACATAGAGTCGGTTACATAAGAAGGAATCTTCATAGTTTGGTCGCCAAGCTTGCCTTCCACGCCAAGGAGAGTCCAATCCAGACACGGGTACAGTCTTCGACCTTCATGTCTTCATAGCCCATCAGTCCGGCCCATGGATAACAGGTCGGACGCCCGAGGACCCCTTAGTCCAGGACTCCCTTAGTAGCCCCTGAACCTGGCTTCAATGACGAGGAGTCCGGCGCGCAGATTGTCTTCGACATTGCAAGGCGGGTTCCCCTTTCCGTACTCCAAGATAGTCTTCGGTTGTAATGATTGTATCCGGACTTGTGTACACAACTGCAAAGGATATAATATTCCACGAGTCCAATCTGCCGACAACTTTTTGGTAATACGACATCATGCCTGCTCGGCCATTATTTTCGAACCGTTAGCTGGCCCGTTGTCCCACGTCTCGAGACGTGGTTTTATTGGCGTGTCTTATCCAAGCGGAGATTGTGTCTCCCTGTTTTAAGGGATTCTTATCAACCCGGACGTGGGTAACCCAACCGTCGTTTGGGTACAACTCCTTGGGAACAGGCAGGTTTTGAGGCCCAGGAGGGGACGTTCGATATTCGCGGCCTTTATATAGGGGTTCAGACCCGTCTTTTTCTTTCACGCTTGCTTCTTCCTCAACTCTTGCCACCCAGAGTTCCAACACCCAGGTTCCAAGCGCCACAAGCTCCAATCATGTCCGGATCTAGTCATCAAGGCCGGTGGGTGGCTTCTTCTATCATAGAGGGAGATATTGCAAAGCTTCGGGCGGCGAGATATCTGACCGCAGAAATCCTTCATCGGCTTCCTGCTGAGGGGCAGGTTATTCCCACCCCCAGATCCGGCTAGAGGGTTGTGTTCGTGTCCCACTTCCTCCGCGGGTTAGGGTTTGCACTTAACCCCTTCGTCTGAGGGCTCATGTTTTATTATGGGCTAGATTTCCACGATCTGGCCCCGGATTCTATTCTTCTTATCTCGGCGTTTATCGTCACATGCGAAGCCTTCCTCCGAACTCCTCCGCACTTCGACTTGTGGCTCAAGACCTTCGATGTGAAGCCGCAAGTGACAGAGGGGGAACAGGTAGAGTGCGGTGGTGCCATAGTGAGCAAGCTTGCTAGCGCTGTTTGGCTGGAGGGATCTGTCGTGGATTTGTCACGGCAGATGTCCTTAGTGTCAGGACTTAGTCGCGAGGCCAACGCATCTATGTGGTAGCTTGAGAGGGGTTGAGCGGAATCGAGAGACGCAACACAAGACAAGGATTTATACAGCTTCAGGCCCTGGGAAACATCATCCGGTAACAACCCTACATGCTGTTTGAGGCTAGGTCTCATTATGATCACGAGGGAGTCGCCGGTAAACCGGCTCTTTGTGTCTAGCCCTAGAGATTGTTTCTTCTTGCTTGTCCCTCTTTGGGGAGCCCTGCCCCTCCTTATATATGTTGAAGGGGCGGGTTACATGTGGAGTCCTATTAGGATCAGGACTAGTCTATCTCTAATACAAACCGGATACAAGTCCAGGTCTTAACTCCTTTGTAAGACAAATATTCCTCACGCCTTTCCTCTTAAACCGGCCCACCATAACATGAGCCGGCCTTCTAGGCCTTGGGCCTTGTCACCGTCTGTCCCGCCCGCCGGGTTACCAGTGAATCATAATGTTCAGTCCGGTTGCTTGTAAACCGTCTGGTCTGTGCGGGTCGCCGGTGAATCGCCAAGTCCGGCCGGTTTATACTTCCGGCCGGGTTACGCCACGGGGTATATCCCCGACATTAGCCCCCAAGTTTAGCTTGGATTTATCCATGGTAAACTTATGCTGCAAAATAAACACAAGAAGCAATTTGACAGGTTGTGCTTCGGGTTAAGAATTCTTGTAAACCGGCACCTGATCATCCTTAAGTCCTTGTCATTCCTCCTTCTAGAAAATCCGGGTCAATAACCAGCTTCATACTCAAATTGCTGACGTTGGTTTCTCATAGAAAAATATTGTGAAGAACAATCCACTTGAGCCGGCTTCCAAAGCACCGGCTTAAGAAATATGGTCTTGAAATACTCATCTGATATTCAGCCGGTTTGAAGATGTAAAACTCGCCGGTTTAATATTACCAAAATTGCCGGTTTGTAAATATGGATGGCACTGAGTCATAATTGTTACCGACGCTGGGTCATAATTGTTGCAAACACCGGGTCAATCTGGTTTGCTCAGAACTGAGAATTTGAAGATTTTTCTCCCTTATATCCATATTACCTGTAGCCCCCAAGTCTTGAGCAGAACAAAGTGATGGCTTAAGACTTGTTTCCATATAATTACTGCCACTTTGAAGAAATCCATGTTGTTCATCTCAGTCACTAGTAAAAACTGAATACTCCATATATGTAGCCCCCAAGTGCCGGGTCATTATGCAATAATGAGCAGGGACTTTATAAATATGATCATGTAGATTTGAACAATAACGTGTAGCCCCCAAGGGCCGGCTAAGTAAGATAATATTGAGCTGATACTTTATATATACTTCTTTGAAAAGAACATCATATAATATAACCCCCATCATGGGGCTTGAACCCACGTCCACAAGGTTAAGAGCTTTGTGCTTTACCAACTAAGCAATGGACCTTTCAATATAATGGTTTTAAGACTTGTGTACCTTGAATTGTTGACAGGAGCAATTGATAGCCCCCAAGGGTCGGCTCATTATGATGTGATGAGTCGGGTCTTCAATAAGGCCAATAAAAATAACTTTGCATTAGCCCCCAAGTGTCATGGTGCATGCTTGCAGTGACATGAGACTTGCATATTTGATATAATCTCAATTTGAATAATGTAGCCCCCAAGTGCCGGGTCGTAAGCCTGCAGCGACTCGGGACTATTTCTACAATTGTAAAATAAATAATATCCATTGATAATATAATAGCCATTGTGCTAAAGCGACTTTGAGAACCTTAATCATAATACTGGTTTACTGATAACCATAATAAAATCCAGCCATGTTGGCTATTTGAAGATTTGAATAATATAATCCAATGATTTATGAGCGCATGATTCCAATGGCGCAATCCAAATATATACTGGCAACTTATAATCCCAAGCCAGTCCGGGTTAATAAACACTGGATAATTTATCATCATACTGGCGACTTATAGTCGAAAGCCAGGCCGGGTTAATAAACGCCGGATAATTTCTCATCATACACTGGCGACTTATCGTCTTAAAGCCAGGCCGGGTTAATAAACACCGGTGATTTATAATTATGCTTTATTCAACCTGTTTCTGCATACAGCAAGTTTAAAGTGTCCTGGCGGTTTGCCGCCGGACGGGTCATAATGCCCAACATATAACCTGGGTTGATAACCAAGGCTGCACTTAAGAATAATCAAATATGAAATATATCATACATGTGACATTAAATCACATCATTGGCTGGCCAACTTTATTGTAGTAAAGGTGATAACCCCAATCTTGAGTACTGATAACTCCTTCCATATCGTGCCGGTTTATGATAAAACCGTGCCGGGTTGTGATAAACACCGGATTAACCATATATAATACTGGCGACTTGTAGTCAAAACCAGACCGGGCTGATAGTCTCCGGATTATAACTTGATGATGTACTGACAACTTGTAGTTGACAGCCTAACCGGGTTGATAAACGCCGGTTTGAAAACGTCGCAAATCTTATGAAAACAAAGAAAACTCAGCAAAAGGCAAATAAAAACCGTTGTAGTCGAGGCTTTTCACGGGCTGCCAGGCCCCAAATTCGATCAAGAGGTGTAGCTATGGTTCGGATACGACCAAGCCCCCAAGTGATGTTGTGGCATTGTGCCGATCAAGAGGTGTAGCTATGGTTCGGATACGACCAAGCCCCCAAGTGATGTTGTGGCATTGTGCCGATCAAGAGGTGTAGCTATGGTTCGGATACGACCAAGCCCCCAAGTGATGCTGTGGCATTTCGCCGATCAAGAGGTGTAGCTATGGTTGGGATACGACCAAGCCCCAAGTGATGCTGTGGCATTTCGCCGATCAAGAGGTGTAGCTATGGTTCGGATACGACCAAGCCCCCAAGTGATGCTGTGGCATTTCACCGATCAAGAGGTGTAGCTATGGTTCGGTTACGACCAAGCCCCCAAGTGATGTTGTGGCATTTCGCCGATCAAGAGGTGTAGCTATGGTTCGGATACGACCAAGCCCCCAAGTGATGCTGTAGAAAGCTTTGATAAGCTAAATCTAGGGGTGAACCGAACGTCACTTTATGAACAGAAGCCCCCATGTAACCACACATGATACGCCAATAAGGCAGGATACCCATGTTTGAACCGCGCATCATGGCTACAGGTCCTCTTCGGCAACCTTTAACTTTTTGCAAGAGATAAATTCTTCTTGAACCGGGATTTTGAACCGGATATTGAGGGCTTCAAAACTGCGTGGGAGACACCTTTCCCTTGAACCGGATTTTAAATCGGAAACTTCATTTTCAGCCGGAAATTTTCTGACGGCTTTTAAACTCGAACTTGTGAGAAGTTAATTCCTTTTTGAACCGGACATTCTTAAACCGGATTTGAGAGCTTCAGAGCCTTGTGGGAGATAGACTTCCCTTGAACCGGATTGTAAACCGGATATTTGAGAGCTTCAGCGAGACTAACTTCCCTTGAACCGGATTTTAAACCGGAATCCTTTCTGATGACCCGAAACTTCTTCATTGAGCCGGGATTTTGTAACTGTCATATACTTTCTAAGCCGGAAATTTCCTGACAGCCTTTAAATTTTCATCAATATAACAGTAGCCAACGGGAGCGGGTTATCTTTCTCTCCATCGTCCTGGGGTTCTTAAATTTGCTGAAACTGGCAAGATTTGCTGAGTCATGTCATCGTAGCCCCCGAGTCTCAAGACGACTCGAGGTGTTGGCTTGAGATTCTCCATATTTGACCATAGCAGAAGGTGTATATCATTGGCGTTGATAGCGTGATGTGAATTCACAGAAGGTTGAGGTGACTGCGGCGGGTTTATAAATGATCCCGTATGAGTCGTGTCAGCAACTCGGCCAATGGTTCCTTCCAACTAGCTGTTTGAAGTTTAACCAAACTGTAGTGGCGGCGACTTGTGCGCCTGCCCATTGAGCCACCCAGTGCAGACGGCGGTTGATAGTATATGATAATTTGCCTTCATTTTATTGAAAGAAAACCGGGCTACCCAAGCTGTGACTTGCTCATACTCAATAAACAGCTCATGCAGACAGGTGCGGCCCGGTATGTTGATGTAGACCAGGCCGCGAGAGACGGAAGACAAATACGACCGCGACTTCAGAGGCAACACAGGTAGCTGAGTCGGACGCGGTGTTATAAGCCGGTGCAGTCTAGTGAACCGGCCGCGGACGGGGAAAATCGGCACCGGTGTTGTAAACCGGCAAGGACGGGCGAGTTAACCGCGGGCGCAGTAACCCGCACGAACGAGCGAGTTAACATAGACCGGGTCCGCAGAGGCGGCAACTTATGTACGTCCGCCCACTCCATAGATACAGAATGATACCATCTTTACAATGAACCATCATCCTGCAAAAAATATATATTGCCGACCAGAGTAATTGTTTCTTTGACAAAAACAAGATGCGCCAAAAATAAACCTTAGATGGATACCACCTGACTCGTCCGGACAGTAAATGAGTCGGCTGCGGCGTTGTAAGCCGGTGCGGACGGGGAAAATCATCCTCCGTGTTGTAAGCCGGTGCGGACGCGTGAACCGGTCGCGAGGGCGGACGGGCGAGTCGTCCGTGGCGCTATAAGCCGGTGCGGTCGCGAGAGACGGCCACAGGCGCGGACGGATGTAAACCGAACGGCGGGGGCTGCGACTTGCACGTGTATCCGTCGAGCAGCATGGCACGGAGGAACGCTAGTGCAAAATTATGCTGGCACATGCTCCATGTCCGCCGTATAACAATACCGTTGTCATAAATAATTATCCTGCATAAAAATATTGCAGGACAAAATAATTTTTCCCGGATGAATTAATATACGCTTAGAAAAAATAAAGAAAAATAGCACCTGGTATTTGTTATCGGATGAGGATGCTGGTGTTGGATAATGCTGGACATAGTTGGACGCATATGTACGTGTATACTGATCTGACGTAGTAATGTCACCCACTGACTATGTGCAGATGCCTTCACGTACAGTATTCTATGCATATTTGCACTGTTTCTTCCATTAGTACTAGTCTGGCTAGTGTTGCATAAGGTCTTCACGTGGAGGAAACAGGAGCATCAGCTATGGTTAATACTCCCAAGCACGTCTTGATTGGTGCTGATTTCTCTGAGGCTGTTCATTAACAAAAAATTTGCTGAGTACGTGCTTGCTTCTCCGCTTGATGTGAGATGGTGCTGGTTTTGTATCTTCCATGAACCAGCGCTCGTGGATAGGACATGCAGGAGCCATGTATGGAGCAGACGTTCTAGCATTGACCAATCTGTAGGTGATTTTGCACACAATGAAAGTATGGAGACGTCTAGCTCTTCTGTTGGCGCATCTCGACTGGTTGCACTATGCAAAGAACTATCCCTCTGCTTTACGTTTCTGAAAACGAGAGAACAAGCAGCAGCCGGATCTGAACCCCAAATTTTTTTGTCAGAATAAGCGGCAAGCACGGCCACAGCAGCAGCGGAACTGCACTGGCTGTGCGAGGCGAAGACGGGTCAGCACAGCGGTTTTAGGCCAGAGCGAGATGCGGCGATGGCGGATCAATACGAAGGCACTCAGAGCAACGACTTGAGGCAGAGGCCGGTGGAGACGCCCGACGACTCGCAGTACAGGCTCTGGTCATAGAGGCGGCGAAACTCGGCGGACGGTGGCTTGCAGGCCGCGGCAGTGGAGGCAGCACAGGGTCGGTTTGACCCAGAGGTCAGCGCGGCGAGGCCGGCTCGGGCTCGGAGCGGTAGCGGAGGCGGGACGGACCACGGCGGAAGCTGCACGAGACCGGGTCGGCCCTGGGGCGCCAGACCGCAGAGGCGGGGACGGAGACCGCAACGGCTCGAGACCGGTGGATTGACGAGGCGGAGGCAGGCCGAGTCGAAAACGGTGGTCGGCAGCCGCGCGGAGGCAGAGGCAGCCGGTTCGGAGGCGGGGCCGTGGCGATGGAGACAGCGGATTGGAACAGGCGGCTTAGGCGGCAGGTTGCCGCGGCAGAGTCAGCTTGTCGGACAGGACGGCGGCGGAAACCATACTAGGCCAGGCGTGGCTCGGCGTTGACTCGCCATATACGAGGCGGCTCGTCGGCGGCTTTCTCGCTGCGGGCAACTCAGTCACCAAGCAGAGGCCGGGTCAACGGGGCGATTCTTAGGAGGAGTCAGAGCCCGCGGACAATCGTGGCTGTTTCCGGGTCGACCCCAGTTGAATAGATCGGGATGTGGTCTTCCTTTTTTTGGTAATTGACAAACTTTCAAGCTGACCGTACTCAAGTGCTTGGTGGGCCACCTTATACGAACAGCCGCCACGGAGGATTACTCGGGGTTGGATCCTTGCTTGCACACGCGTTTTTTGATTGATTTGACATAGCGCACAGCGGATGCAGCACAATTTCTGCCAACCTCGGCGACAAACAACTGTAGAAAAATTGATCTTAACTTCGACTTCGATGGATCACGTTTGCGCACAAAAAAAAACTCCAAACCGTGAGAATCGCCGGCTCTGCCGAAGACTATCTCCTGCCGAATTTTCTTTATTCGACCGATTGCAACCCTCTCGATCCCTGTGAGAGATCCCTCCAAAAACTCATCACCACCGTGCGCGGGCCCCACGGTGGGCGTCAACTGTCGTGAATTTGTCACGGCAGATGTCCTTAGTGTCAGGACTTAGTCGCGAGGCCAACGCATCTATGTGGTAGCTTGAGAGGGGTTGAGCGGAATCGAGAGACGCAACACAAGACAAGGATTTATACAGCTTCAGGCCCCGGGAAACATCATCCGGTAACAACCCTACATGCTGTTTGAGGCTAGGTCTCATTATGATCACGGGGGAGTCGCCGGTAAACCGGCTCTTTGTGTCTAGCCCTAGAGATTGTTTCTTCTTGCTTGTCCCTCTTTGGGGAGCCCTGCCCCTCCTTATATATGTTGAAGGGGCGGGTTACATGTGGAGTCCTATTAGTATCAGGACTAGTCTATCTCTAATACAAACCGGATACAAGTCTAGGTCTTAACTCCTTTGTAAGACAAATATTCCTCACGCCTTTCCTCTTAAACCGGCCCACCATAACATGAGCCGGCCTTCTAGGCCTTGGGCCTTGTCATCGTCTGTCCCGCCCGCCGGGTTACCAGTGAATCATAATGTTCAGTCCAGTTGCTTGTAAACCGTCTGGTCTGTGCGGGTCGCCGGTGAATCGCCAAGTCCGCCCGGTTTATACTTCCGTCTGGGTTACGCCACGGGGTATATCCCCGACAGGATCCTTTGCCAAATCTTCCAATTTATGGTAGCAGAGGTGGTTCTATATCACCGAGCCCCGTGGCTCCAAGTGGGTAGCTGCGCCCGCATTTTGATCCAGCCCCCCAATTCAGCTTGCATCATGGATTAATAAAGGGGTTGGACTGGGGATCAACGGACGAGGTGCAAACTTTGCAAAGTCGCATCCGAAGGCTTATTGAGAGGGACATCAATATCGTCAACGTCGTTCAAGTGATGCTAGTCCGCCGGACCCTGCCGTGCCAGCGACGGCCTCTCCGCATGTAGGAGTTCAATCCAGAAGGGTCGCGGACTCTTCAGCATTTTTTCGGCACTACGCATGAAGGAATGTGGAGATTATTTTTTGGGAAACGAAAGCAATGGCCGGACACCACCGAAGATATCGGCTTAGACTGCAACCATCCGGACACCCCGGTAAGTACTCGTTCGCCGAACACCTCATAATCAGACACTCAGTGGTACTGACCGAATCATCCTTTTTCAGGGCTGGATAAAGAAAGTGGAACGGATCAGGTGTCCGGCTCCCCTTCCCGAAGACTCAGCTAATCCTTTGTTAACAAGGATGCTGGCCTCGACACCATGCCAGGCGCCGGCAAGGGAGGGTAAAGAGGAGAGTAAGAAGACCCGAGATGACCTTTGTTCTGGAGGTAAGTCAGATGCAGAGTCCGGAGAAATCGATCTTTCCTCGCCTGAAGACAGAGGCGAAAGAGGACCCAGTATCCCTTCTCCAAGCAGGAGGAAAAGGGCCGCCTCCGAAGGCTCGGAGGGGCGGTCTCCCAAGAGGGGGAAGATGCCACCATTGAGCGGCTCGGGTTTGGAAAGCGACGCTGTTGTACAGCTCCATCATGGGGACAAGCCCTCGACCAAGCCGTAAGTGAATCCGGGGTACTTTGATAGCGTCCCGCTCCTTTGTCGTTACCGAAGATATACGTAACATGTCCGTGCATTTTTACAGGTCGACACCGAGTTTTTCTAGGCAATCCTCTTCTTCGGGAGGTCTCCTCCCAGAGATGATGGAGAGTGAGACGCCTCCCCCAACCTCCTCGCCTAATAAGGCGGACGATTATGAAGTGTCATCGCGGAGGGTTTTTCTTGATCAACAAGCTATGCAGGGGATAAAAGAGGCAGTTCCCGAAGGTGAATCCCTGACCGTCCGGGATTCTAGGGCCGATAATAAAGGCCCCGGACTGTCTGGCTCGCAGCCGACGGTGATTCTGGAGACGGGTGAACGGATTCCTTCAAAGGATGGTTGTGCTCCTAGAGCGGCTTCCGGAGACCCGGAGGCTCCGGATATATTGCGAGACATGTTGCGAAAAGCGTCTGTCTCAGGGGAACAACGTACCTTGATGGTACAGTGGTTGAGAAGATCCTGTCCGCGAAGATCGGATTGAATGAAGCCTTCATGAGCCTGCTAAAAGGCTTCGAGGTTTGTGATATAATGTTTTCAGCTATGTTTTATTTGCAACGATGCACCTGTGTATAGGTAGTAGCCCCTGAGACTCGGGTCGGCTTCCATTGGGAAGCGAACGGAGGATCGAAAAGAATTACTCAAGGACTTAATCTGATGAACTTGAACACAAGCTGCTTCCCCCTTGGCTACTTCCCGGACTATGGATATTGCCGAACTCCAGCGGAAGCTTAACGTACCAGGGGATGACCTTGCGTTAATCAATATGCATCTTGACGAGTCGCAAGGTATGTATTTGAGGCAATTCCCATACATTTTTGTGGTATAAGCAGGATGCTAGGATTTATATGCTGGAATATGCATGGTTGCAGATGGTGCTACCGTCGTTGAAGCTCTTCGAGCGGAGCTGGCCCGGGCCAAGGAGCAGGCCCGATGTAGCAATGCGGCTGCCGAAAAGGCGTCGGCTGAGTTAAAAGCCAAACAAGCTGCACGGCGCCAAGACGAGGAGAAGATATCCATGATGGCGCTTGAACTGGAAAATGCTACAGGCCGCTGTGAATTTCTGGAGAAGGATAATGAAGCCAAAATGGTTGAACTGAACAAGGCCTTACAAGAGGCGAGAGAAGCGCGATCGGAATCCAGAGCAGCCCGTGAGGAGATCCGGCAAGCTGGGGACATTGCGGCTGGTAAACCCTTTCTGCTACAGACTAAGTTCGGCGATCCAAACTATGCTCAGCTTGACCGAGTGTGGAGCTTTTCGGACGAGTTTTTAGACTTGCCAAAGAGTTCTTCCGATGCGGCGTAGTACTATCAAGCGCGAGAAGGGTACACAATGGAGAAGCTTTTTTGGTCACAGTTTGGCGCATCAAGGCGCCCTCTGTTGCTGAATGAGCAGATGTCCCAATGGGCCAAGCTTCATAGGATATCCGGCGCTGCCATGAAGAACGTCATAGTCCGGTTGTGGCCAACCGAGCCTGTTCCGAAGAGCTACTTCGGTTTGGTGCAAAGGCTTGTTGACGCGGTGCCGCGTATCAACGCTGTGAAGCGGCCGGCGTGCATTGAGGGTGCACGAATGGCTTTTGCCCGAGTCAAGACATTCTGGGGGAAGATGAAGGCCATCGATGTTGCGGCGAAGAGTCCACCCAAGGGCAAGGACCGTCCTGAACCGGAGCATTATTTTGAAGACGTCCTAGAGGTTGCCCGCTTGATGGAGGGTCAGTGCTCGAAATACATAATGTTCGAGTGAGGTGTATGAGAATTGTAAAAGACAATTTTGTAATTTAATTTATTTTTATGTTTTGCTCGATAGCTTGTATTCCTCCTGTGCGGCCGTTTTAATATAATCTGAAAGTTTTCCAGTCGTCGGCTTCAGCCCCCTCGTACGAAGTACGCGGGTGTTCGGAAAAGCATTTAATCACTCTTTATCCAACGTCTTGGTCCATGAAGCAGGTGATAATGCGGCGAACCAGGCAATCGGACTATAGGGCATTAACACTTTCACTTAGCTATAGGAGTTTTATGGTGGGGCTACGACATAGCCCGTGGTATGTATGCGGCGTATGGTGCCTTACATATTTAATCTGAAAAAGATCCCTCGTGTGACACGGAGAATCGCTAAAGATTCCAATAAGTCGTCAAGTGGTTGACCAGCTCTTGCCGCATCATGACAGTCAGTTTTTGGCTTTCTCTACTGAGGTACTTGACCAGATGAACCGGAAGGACAATCGCAATAGTTCTCCCTTTACTACCCTAGCCGATAGAGCGGAACGTAGGGTAGCAAGCACAGGAGCCGAGCAACCCAACTATTGACCCAAGACAATGATTCGGAGCTGATGCATATAAGGCCAAACTTGCGACGCCGAAGTACGCTATAGAGTTGTTCGGACTTTTACTGGCCACTCATTTGTTCCCATACCGAGCCCCTGGCAGGTTATGCCAAGGTATATCTATGAAATAACCGTAGGAGCCATATTCATTGGCGAAACAACACGGATGATTAATTCGAATACTGTTTACTGGGACCTGAGCGATATGCCAATGATTACTTTATATGTATAGACCCCAACCCCGGCTATTTGACATGCCCGGGGTTTGAGGCGGAGGAAGAGGCATAGTACAGGCTCGAAATAAAGAGTGCGGTCTACAAAAAGTTAATTTGGACCTCCTGTCTGAAGGAAATATGCCCTAGAGGCAATAATAAAGTTATTATTTATTTCCTTATATCATGATAAATGTTTATTATTCATGCTAGAATTGTATTAACCGGAAACATAATACATGTGTGAATACATAGACAAACAGAGTGTCACTAGTATGCCTCTACTTGACTAGCTCGTTGATCAAAGATGGTTAAGTTTCCTAGCCATTGACATGGGTTGTCATTTGATTAACGAGATCACATCATTAGGAGAATGATGTGATTGACTTGACCCATTCCGTTAGATTAGCACTCGATCGTTTAGTATGTTGCTATTGCTTTCTTCATGACTTATACATGTTCCTATGACTATGAGATTATGCAACTCCCGTTTACCGGAGGAACACTTTGTGTGCTACCAAACGTCACAACGTAACTGGGTGATTATAAAGTTGCTCTACAGGTGTCTCCAAAGGTACTTGTTGGGTTGGCGTATTTCGAGATTAGGATTTGTCACTCCGATTGTCGGAGAGGTATCTCTGGGCCCACTCGGTAATGCACATCACTATAAGCCTTGCAAGCACTGTAACTAATGAGTTAGTTGCGGGATGATGTATTACGGAACGAGTAAAGAGACTTGCCGGTAACGATATTGAACTAGGTATTGAGATACCGACGATCGAATCTCGGGCAAGTAACATACCGATGACAAAGGGAACAACGTATGTTGTTATGCGGTCTGACCGATAAAGATTTTCATAGAATATGTGGGAACCAATATGAGCATCCAGGTTCCGCTATTGGTTATTGACCGGAGAGGTGTCTCGGTCATGTCTACATAGTTCTCGAACCCATAGGGTCCGCACGCTTAACGTTACGATGACAGTTATATTATGAGTTTATATGTTTTTATGTACCGAAGGAGTTCGGTGTCCCGGATGAGATCAGGGACTTGACGAGGAGTCTCGAAATGGTCGAGACGTAAAGATCAATATATTGCACGACTATATTCGGACATCGGAAAGGTTCCGAGTGATTCGGGTATTTTTCGGAGTACCGGAGAGTTACGGGAATTCGTATTGGGCCTTAATGGGCCATACAGGAAAGGAGAGAAAGGCCCCAAAGGGTGGCCGCACCCCTCCCCATGGGCTAGTCCGAATTGGACTAGGGAGGGGGGGCGCCCCCTTCCTTCTTTCTCCTTCTCCCTTCCCTTTTCCTACTCCAACAAGGAAAGGAGGAGTCCTACTCCCGGTGGGAGTAGGACTCCCCCCTTGGCGCGCCCTCCTCCTAGGCCGGCCGCCTCCCCCCTTGCTCCTTTATATACGGGGGCAGGGGGGCACCCCACAGACACAACAATTGATCTATTGATCTCTTAGCCGTGTGCGGTGCCCCCCTCCACCATATTACACCTCGATAATATCGTAGCGGTGCTTAGGCGAAGCCCTGCGTCGGTAGAACATCATCATCGTCACCACGCCGTCGTGCTGACGAAACTCTCCCTCAACACTCGGCTGGATTGGAGTTCGAGGGACGTCATCGAGCTGGACGTGTGCTGAACTCGGAGGTGACGTGCGTTCGGTACTTGATCGGTCGGATCATGAAGACATACGACTACATCAACCGCGTTGTGTTAATGCTTCCGCTTTCGGTCTAGGAGGGTACGTGGACAACACTCTCCCCTCTCGTTGCTATGCATCACCATGATCTTGCGTGTGCATAGAATTTTTTTGAAATTACTACGTTCCCCAACACTGTCGCACGTCTGCGCCGCCTATCCCCGGCGAGGGGAATCCTTGATGGAGGTAGCCCCTTAGGTGAGTGTACGGATCGGAACTCCGATAGTCATTTTTAGATGTTTCTCCTGTTTGTCACCTGTTTTTAAGAGATAGTGAAAAATAAAAAGAAAAATAGATAAAAAGTGTTACGGGAATGCTTGCAGGCTTGTCCGTAGTGTGCTTCCACCAATGCCCATGGTATCTTGAGTGCGTAGTGATGTATGCGTGGTACACATTTTGCAGGTGTACACGGTGGGCGGCGGAAGCCGAACTGCTATTTTATTTTAGGGAGCAGTCGATCCTCGGGTGGAAGTTGCTTCTGACCCCCGGGATTTCGTTGGTGAACCTCTCCGTCGTCCCTGTCGCCTGGCAGCCTCCTCCCCTTGTGTTCGGCGTTGAGCTTGCCAGCCTGCTTAAAGACCCAGCAGTTTCTGTTAGTATGATTAGCTGGTTTATCGGGGTGGCCGTGAACCTGGCAGGGTCGGTCCAATATCTTGTCTAGGTTGGATGGTTCGTCTCAATTCGCCTTGAATGGCTTCTTCCGTTGACCGGGCTTGGGGGTGCTGAATCCGACGTTGACCACTGTGTCACGTGATTCTTCATTATCATTGCGACTGTTGTGTTTACTTCGTCGTGGCTTGCCGTTGTCGTCTCGAATTTCGGAAGTGCCCGGGTCGCTGGTGCTATTGCTTCTACGAGCGAGCCAGCTGTCTTCTCCCGCGCAAAAGCGGGTCATTAGAGCAGTAAGGGCTGTCATGGATTTAGGTCCTTCTTGACCGAGGTGGCGTGCAAGCCATTCATCCCGGACGCTGTGTCTGAAGGCTGCAAGGGCTTCCGTGTCCGGACTGTCCATGATTTGGTTCTTTTTGACTAAGAACCGAGTCCAGAGCTTCCTGGCGGACTCTCCGGGCTGCTGGACAACGTGACTTAGGTCATCGGCATCAGGTGGCCGGACATATGTTCCTTGGAAGTTGTCAGGGAAGGCCTCTTCCAAGTCTTCCCAGCTGCCTATAGAATTTTCAGGCAAGCTGTTTAACCAGTGCCAATCTGGTCCTTTTAGTTTTAGTGGGAGGTATTTAATGGCGTGGAGGTCGTCTCCACGAGCCATATGGATGTGGAGGATAAAATCTTCTATCCATACCGCGGGATCGGTTGTTCCGTCGTATGAATCAATATTGATAGGTTTGAATCCTTGGGGAAATTCATGATCCATTACTTCGTCAGTGAAGCAAAGAGGGTGTGCGGCGCCTCTGTGTTGGGCCACACTACGACGTAACTCCGAAGAAGTCCATTTGCGGTTTTCGGCTCGGGCGTGGCTAGGTTTGTCATGTCCGAATATGTAGCCATCGTCGCGTGTCGAGGCATGCCCTCGTGATCCGTAGATCGATCTTGCCTGTCCTGCTCTATTGTCCAAGTCCCGTCGAAGGTCGTCTGCACAACCATGAGCTGTGTTATTCTTGCCTTTACGGCGAGGTTTGGCGGTCTGGTGTCTGGCTTGGGTTGCCTCTTTATCCGAACAGAGCTGTCGACGACCCGCCGTATTGTGTGATGATGGTACGGGCTCCAGCGCCTCGTCATCAAACTGGGGTAGCAATCTACGCTTCGGGTAGCTTTTGGTTGGGCCATTAAGGTCGTATTCTTCGGCGGCCAGGACTTCGGTCCATCTATTGTTGAGTAGGTATTGGTTAGCTTGAAGCTGCTGCTGCTTCTTTTTCAGGCTCCTTGCAGTAGCTATTAGCCTGCGCTTGAAGCGCTCCTGCTCGAGGGGTTCTTCGGGTACGATGAAGTCGTCGTCACCGAGGCTTACCTCGTCTTCGGAGAGCGAAGGTAGTTGTCGTCCTCCGATTTGTCGCTGGACAGGGCCTGTTCATCGGGGCTGGCTTGCCCGTTTTCTTGTTCCTCCTGTTTGGATCTTGCTCCCACAGGGTCTTCATTGTTTTCGGCGTCGTCCGGAGTACCATTTTCTCCGATGCCAGCGTTGCTGCGATGTGACTCAGAGCGGCGTTTAGGGCGCCGGTACTTAGGCTGTGTCTCAGGAGGTTTATTCTCAACTGGATCTTCTTTGTCATCATCGCTAGCTTTTTTAGGTGTATCGACCATGTACACGTATTACGAAGAGGTGGTCGTCCCACGTCTCGTGAATGGAGGGTCTTGGCCTTGCTCCTTGTCGGCATCGTCATTTATACCGTCGATGTCTTCGAAGCCATAATCAAGCATGTCAGTTAAGTCCTCGACAGTGGCTATGAAGTGGGTGGCGGGTGGGAAGCGAAATTCTCCATTTTCAGCTTCTAGCTCGAACCGGACATAGTTCGGCTGTGAGTCCCCCGCCAAGGACAGGTTTTTTAATGAATTTAGCACATCGCCCAAAGGTGAGTGCTGGAAGATGTCTGCGGCGCTGAATTCAAAAATCGATAACCCATCCAGCTCGGTGTTCGCAGACGTTCGTGGTTCGGAACTTATATCCGGAGGCGAGTCCAGAGTTCCGTTGACGCCAACATCGCAAGGTGGTGAGTCTGTGTGCGGCTCCAACGCCGCGGATTCAGCAGTTTTGGATGGCGCGATCTGCTCCGGATCTAAGGCCGTGGCAGTTATAGGAACCATCTCCTGAATATGGTCCGATGACAGATTTAAGTCATGTTCATCGGAGCGAGGGGGTGCGATCGCCGTGGTCTCAAATCCGTTGAAGATCAAGTCTCCACGGATATCCGCGACGTAGTTCAAGCTTCCGAATCCGACCTGGTGGCCAGGGCCGTAGCTATCGATCTGCTCCAGATGGCCAAGCGAGTTGGCCCGCAGTACGAAGCTGCCGAATACGAAAATCTGTCCGGGGAGGAAGGTTTCTCCTTGGACAGCGTCACTATCGACGATTGGAGGGGCCATCGAACCTTTCGTCGATGGCACAGTGGAACTCTCAATGAAAGCACCAATGTCGGTGTGAAAACCGGCGGATCTCGGGTAGGGTGTCCTGAACTGTGCGTCTAAGGTCGATGGTAACAGGAGACGGGGACACGATGTTTACCCAGGTTCGGGCCCTCTCTATGGAGGTAATACCCTACTTCTTGCTTGATTGATCTTGATGAATATGGGTATTACAAGAGTTGATCTACCACTAGATCGTAATGGCTAAACCCTAGAAGTCTAGCATGTTTGACTATGGTAATGAATATATCCTTTCCGGACTAACCGTTCCGGTTTATATAGACACCGGGGGGATCTAGGGTTACATAGAGTCGGTTACATAAGAAGGAATATTCATAGTTTGGTCGCCAAGCTTGCCTTCCACGCCAAGGAGAGTCCAATCCAGACACGGGTACAGTCTTCGGCCTTCATGTCTTCACAGCCCATCATTCCGGCCCTTGGATAACAGGCCGGACGCCCGAGGACCCCTTAGTCCAGGACTCCCTCAGTCATCTTATAATGCTACCGCCGTACTAAGCAAAATAAGATGCATAAAGGATAAACATCACATGCAATCAAAATATGTGACATGATATGGCCATCATCATCTTGTGCCTTTGATCTCCATCTCCAAAGCACCGTCATGATCTCCATCATCACCGGCTTGACACCTTGATCTCCATCGTAGCGTCGTTGTCGTCTCGCCAACTATTGCTTCTACGACTATCGCTACCACTTAGTGATAAAGTAAAGCAATTACATGGCGATTGCATTTCATACAATAAAGCAACAACCATAAGGCTCCTGCCAGTTGCCGATAACTTATACAAAACATGATCATCTCATACAACAATTTATATCTCATCATTTCTTGACCATATCACATCACAACATGCCCTGCAAAAACAAGTTAGACGTCCTCTACTTTGTTGCTGCAAGTTTTACGTGGCTGCTACGGGCTTCTAGCAAGAACCGTTCTTACGTACGCATCAAAACCACAACGATTTTTCGTCAAGTGTGTTGTTTTAACCTTCAACAAGGACCGGCCGTACTCAAAGTCGATTCAACTAAAGTTGGAGAAACAGACACCCACCAGCCACCTCTGTGGGAAACACGTCAGTAGAACCAGTCTCATGAACGCGGTCATGTCATGTCGCCGAGCCGCTTCATCCAACAATACCGCCGAATCAAAGTAAGACGTTGGTGGTATGCAGTATGACTATTATCACCCACAACTCTTTGTGTTCTAGTCGTGCATATCATCTACGCATAAACCTGGCTCTAATACCACTGTTGGGGAACGTAGTAATTCAAATTTTTCCCACGATCACGCAAGATCTATCTAGGAGAAGCATAGCAACGAGCAGGGAGAGTGTGTCCACGTATCCTCGTAGACCGAAAGCGGAAACGTTAGGTTAACGCGGTTGATGTAGTCGAACGTCTTCACGATCCAACCGATCAAAATACCGAACGTACGGCACCTCCGTGTTCAGCACACGTTCAGCTCGATGACGTCCCTCGAACTCTTGATCCAGCAGAGGGTCGAGGGAGAGTTCCATCAGCACGACGGCCTGGTGACGGTGGTGGTGATATGATCCGCACAGGGCTTCGCCTAAGCACTACGACGCTATGACCGGAGGAGTAAAATGTGGAGGGGGGCACCACACACGGCTAAGAGAACAATTGATGTGCTATGGGGTGCCCCTGCCCCCGTATATAAAGGAGGGGAGGAGGAGGCCGGCCACAAGGGGGCGCCATGGGGAGGGGAGTCCTACTAGGACTCCAGTCCTAGTAGGATTCGGCCCCCCTTTTTTCCTTTCTACCAGAGGGGAAAAAGGGGAAGGAGAGGGAGTAGGAGAAGGGAAGGGGGGTGGCGCCCTCTTCCCTAGTCCAATCCGGCCTCCTCCCTTGTGGGGGGCGCACCGGCCCCTTGTGGGCTTGTTAGCCTCCCTTCTATGGCTCATATGGCCCATATCTTTCCCCGGGGGGTTCCGGTAACCCTTCCGGTACTTCGGTATGTACCCGATACACTCCAGAACCCTTCCGGTATCGGAATACTACCTTCCAATATATCAATCTTTACCTCTCGACCATTTCGAGACTCCTCGTCATGTCCGTGATCTCATCCGGGACTCCGAACAAACTTCAGTCACCAAAACATACAACTCATAATACAAATCGTCATCGAACGTTAAGCGTGCGGACCCTACGGGTTCGAGAACTATGTAGACACGACCGAGACACATCTCCGGTCAATAACCAATAGCGGAACCTGGATGCTCACATTGGCTCCTACATATTCTACGAAGATCTTTATCGGTCAAACCGCATAACAACATACGTCATTCCCTTTGTCATCGGTATGTTACTGGCCCGAGATTCGATCGTCGGTATCATCATACCTAGTTCAATCTCGTTACCGACAAGTCTCTTTACTCGTTCTGTAATACATCATCTCGTAACTAACTCATTAGTCACATTGCTTGCAAGGCTTATAATGATGTGCATTACCGAGAGGGCCCAGAGATACCTCTCCGATACACGGAGTGACAAATCCTAATCTTGATCTATGCCAACCCAACAAACACCTTCGAAGACACCTGTAGAGCATCTTTATAATCAGCCAGTTACGTTGTGACGTTTGATAGCACACAATGTGTTCCTCCGGTATTCGGGAGTTGCATAATCTCATAGTCAAAGGAACATGTATATGTCATGAAGAAAGCTATAGCAATAAAACTAAACGATCATAATGCTAAGCTAATGGATGGGTCTTGTCCATCACATCATTCTCTTATGATGTGATCCCATTCATCAAATGGTAACACATGTCTATGGTCAGGAAACTTAATCATCTTTGATTAACGAGCTAGTAAGTAGAGGCATACTAGGGACACTCTGTTTTGTCTATATATTCACATATGTACTAAGTTTCCGGTTAATACAATTCTAGCATGAATAAAAAATATTTATTATGATATAAGAAAATATAAATAACAACTTTATTATTGCCTCTAGAGCATATTTCCTTCAGGTAGCAGCGGTGCTTGAATCGGGCGGCGATCGAGCTTGAAATGTGGCGGGAAGGGACGACCAAGCTTCAAACCTGGCAGCGGAGGTGGAATTGAAGCGGGGCAGTGCGATGGAGCTAGAATCGGGCGGTGGCGCGGCGGAAAAGCGGCCGTTGCGGCCGATTTGCAGGCGAGTCCAGCCGAAATGCGGCGGAGCGTCGGCAGATCCGGCGGCACTGGGGGTGGAGAGGCCGGATCTGTCGGCGGCGGGGTGCAGAGGGTCGGCGGCGCGACAGTGGATCGAGGTAGCCGGTCGGGGGAGGGGAGGGGAAATTTCAGGGTAGTTGGAGTTCGCGCGCGGCTGGTCGTTTACATCTGGGTTTACATCTCGAGCGGCTGGAGATGTAAATTTGCATCACGAGGTATTGTATCTTACATCTTCGAAAGACGGAGATGTAATTTTTTTTTATCTACATCATCTATTGAATAGGGGGTTTTGAATCTCAAAGATGCAAAAGTTAATTATTTTTACATCTACATCATTTATTGGAGATGTTGTAACCATCAGTTTCTTTCTACTACTATATGTTCTTCGTCCCCTCCCTATCACCACATGTACCTTTGCTGCCCGTGAAAGCCAGTCCTCTTTCGCCAACCGTGTTGGATCCAGCTGTCAAGAAGAAAAAGGACGTGTTGGATCCATGGCACGGGAAAGAAGACTTGGGCGTGGGCGGGAGTTTTCTACCCACGGATCCACACGCCATTTTGAAAGCGGGAGAGGAAAATATCCCAATGTCGTGTGGCAAGCACATGCCAAGGCTGCCACATGCCCACATGCAAGAAGAAAAGTTGAAGCATGAGATAAGGTGGTACTGCTAGTACTGATATTTGACGTCGACGGCACACGAGAAAGCCAGCCTTCTGGAGCGAACGGGCCAGCCAGATCGCAGGGGAGGTGTTGGAGTTTTCCTCCCTCCCGCCCGTGGGCACTGCGCGACGTGTGGCGGGCTCACGCGCGGCCTGGACCAGATTGGCCGGGGCTCTGCCACCACATGATGCCCACATCCTTATCGCCAAATCCACGTAGAGCTGAGCTGTATCGTCGCCGTAGCCGCCGCCGTGCTCCGTTTGCACACGCGTCTCTTCTCGTCTTCTCGAACCACCTCCGGTCAAGTGGTCTAATCCATTTTGTGCACGCGGACTATTTCTCTAGACAAACCTTGCATGATGCCCTGCCAACCCGGCTGTTCTTTATGAATAAACACCGTGTCTAGCCGATCAGCCACATGGTAGTATTTTGCCTTAAATACTCTCGCGCACAAGCTGTCGGGATGTGCAATAAGTCGCCAAGCTTGCCTAAGGAGGAGAGCCTGGTTAAAAACTTTAGGCCTCCTTTGATTCATAGAAAAGAAAAAATGAAGGAATATGAAAATTAAAGGATTGCCATGCCCTACCCACCTGAATCCTATGGAATTAGAAAACATAGGATTTGGCACAACTGGGTGTTTGATGGGAGCATAGGAAAAGCATGGGAACTCAGAGCATTATAATATTATTATTTTGAAAGGTGTGCTTTCAAACAGGTAGCCGTTACTCCCTAAGCTAGCCGTTTGGCTACAACAAGATATATATACGCAAGCACAAAGTTTCTTCTTTACAAGATCTCCACTTCATACAACCGAGAACAGGTTACATGCAAGTCTTTGCTGGTGATAGCTGAAGTTTCCTCATATTTGCTTGATCTTCTCTCAAATCTGAGGTTAGCTCCTCTCCTGTACACGTTCCTTTGCTTTTTTTAGATCTTCTCCCTGTATACATTCCAGTTGCTTTAGTTCTTCACCCTGTACATGTTTCCACCACTGGCCATTTAGTCCATATCAAGAAAATCGAGAACACCATGGCCTTTTTTGTTCCCCGTATACATTTTTCATCCTAGCCGACCACCCAAAATCATCAAGTCACCAACAATCATCAGCATGAGAAGCCATATTTTTTTAGTTCTTGCATTCTGTAACTGATTCAAACACATATGCAAAGGTAAAAGGCAAGAAAAGAAATATTGTCCTAATATCATGACATAGTAGAATGATCTGTACTAAGTTGTATTAGTTATCTCCCAAAAAATCCAGAATATGACAAAGTTATTTGGGATCACGATGTGACTAGCATGGCAGAACTAAGCCTTGTTGTTTGACCAATAAATTACTAGAAGTCTTAACTATACTAATTAAGCAGATATATTTAAACTTGAAAAGTCATGACATAACTCACTGATTTTCCACAGGCTTGTTTGTCATAACATCCGATGGATCCGAGCTACTGTCGTAGATCAAAAAGTGAGGATGAATTTGCTCTTTTTGTTCTTCCTACTTTAGGAGAACCCTCTCATTCCTCAAGAAGACCTATGCACACTTCAATACTTACAGGCGCACGGCGTGTAAACGAAATTTTAAATGGACATGAAGACCTATGCAAAAGGTACTTCAGAATGGAGACTGACATATTTCAAGCTTTGGTTCAGAAACTGCGCGAGAATGATCGCCTTGTCACTACTAGGAAAAGGCCTGCTAGTGGCGCACCAGTTTTGCCTACTAATGGCGCACTACTGGTGCGCCACTAGCACCACGCCATTAGAATTAAATACTAATGGCGCATCCCTGGTGCGCCATTAGTATCTGGTATACTAATGGCGCACCATGCAGTGCGCCATTAGTATAGCCCACCGTGCGCCATTAGTAGGCCTTCCAGGGGCCATATTTACCCATGTGCCTTGGCATACTAATGGCGCACTAGGGGGTGATGCGCCATTAGTGTCCTTTCTGCAGTGCGTCATTAGTGTGATGAGTGGTGCGCCATTAGTATGAATATTAGGGATTTTTTTTCTTTTCTAATATTTCACATGTTACAAAACATATTACTGCACATAATATAAAGAGCACAACATATAAACAGCAGATTTATCGAATACAATAGAAGATTAGTCTCCGAATACAATTCATCATATTAGTCTCCGAATTTCAAATACCGAACAAAGTTATAAAATTACAAGTCTCGAAACCGCGAGTAGCGAGTTTGTCTTCACATTACAAGTCGATATCGATCATCTAAACTACCATCACATAGAAGAGAGCCGCGGTCATCACGATTAGCATCATCGCGATGAAACTGGTCTTTATCCGGTTCCTCCTCCGCTCCCTCCTCTCTCCCGCTAGATAGCGCGCGTATCTAACTTCCGCCTCCGCCCTAGTGGTGTACCCTTTGTAACTGTTACCGCTGAAACGGTGAACCTGTCTCCGACACTCCTCCAAGTCGTCGTAGACTCCGGAAACCTTACCCTTGTACACGACATACGACGACATCTCTATATATGCACTAGCCAAACAAAACGTTAGTAGCAATTCACAGACAATACATAAGCAATATATAAGTATGCAACAAAAGGATCGGAAGAAAAAAGCAACACATTAATAGCATGATTCGTGGTCCTACTAATAAATAGCATCGATTACATATAAGTTGAACGACTGTCCAAACCAAAGAGACATACAAGTTCATTAAAGTTTAATATTACAACATGAGCCAATCGACATTTCAGAACTACATAGCATCACTACTTTCGACTCGACTCAGGGACCGGAGCATGGATGAAGCCGCCGTCTTTCGTGATGGTCATGAAATCGCGGGCGTTGTCAGCCTGCATTTGTGGCGTTGTTTCTATCTCACTGTTGGACGGTTGATGTCTGAGATAGAACTGCCCCGAGGTACGAAGGACATCTTGATGGATGATTTCCGCAAACTCCGACTGGATGCGAAAGAATTCTTGTTTGATGTCCGCATCCTGGATTGCCGACAAGCGTGCGGCCCAATCTTTGAGATTATTTGGTAGAAGAAGGTGATTATGGTCCCGTACGATCGCCCGCATGTGATGGAGGGCGTAGTAGGCATCCTTCTGACCGCCAGGCGGCTGCTTGACGCAGGAGAACGTCGTATTGTGGCTGAAGATGTGCTTGTCGTACTTACGAACTGGCCTGCTGGAGGTGCCTCCAGATTTGGCGTAGCCGGGGAGAACATCATCAAGAACTTTCTTGATATTTGTGTAGTCTATCTTCGACTGACGGTCCGGGTCGAAATACGTGGCCATGGAATATTTCGGGCTTAAGAGGATGAGTGTGCAATGTGTGTCACTGCACAAAACACGGAATGTTAGAAAAAAAAGAACGATCGAAATCTAAGAAATCATATGTTACGGGGCGGTGAGGGGATGACTTACTCGGGAAAGTAAGGCACGAGGAAGTTATCCTTATCTGGGTTTGCCAGAATGACGCCTTCGAGGTATGAACTCGCGACTTGCCGGTCCCCAGCGCTGCCCAAGATCTTGGCACGCATGTAGAAGGGGTCGACTATCACGATGTCCGGGGTCTTGTCTCTAATGATCCGCATCTCCATACTCAGTGAAAATAGCCGAACGAAGGTGTAGTGCAGCGGATGAAGGTTAAACATAGCGAAGATGTCATCAAACCATAGGACGATCGTACCCCTGATGGCGCTATCCACAAAGCCCTTGCCCTCTGGCACCTTGGCCACGAAAACCGGGTATGCCACATCATTCTCGGAGAGACGCTGCTTCTCCAAAGAAAGAATACTGTCATGCAGACTCCGCATAACACCGGTTGCAGCATTGAGCAGATTAGTCGGTAGCATCGGCCTACCCGCCACATGCACCCCCCTCGAGATATCCTTAGGTGAAGGTGGCCCGTCCTGAGCACAGATCGTACTCAGTGCCGGCTGGCTCGCACCGCCCTTGTTATTCTTTCGTTTCCGTCCCTTCTTCCTCATCTCTTGTAATGGGATCGAGTTCTGCTCAGAGACCGCCTTCTTGAGTGTGTTGGGGCTGATAATATTCCGCACCTCGGCTATCTGAGGCTCGGTGAAGGCGGCAGCTGGAGGCGTCTCCTGAGAACTGAACGCCAGACGACGCCTGTTGCAATTGGGTTTCTTCGCGGTACCAGCTCGATCGCAGTCGTCTTTTTCAGGGTTGGGTTCTTGAGAAGGAGGCCCGAAGAATTCGTCACCGTACCCATGTTCGGCAAAGTACTTATCGACGTTGGTAAATGTACCATCGTCGTTGTCGTCGTCGTCCGGATCCTGTGCCATATGCATGTCCGGATCCTGTGCCATAGGGATGTCCGGCATGTCCGGTAGCGTTGCGGCGGTCTTGCCATGGCTTGGCGCCGGCACGACTGGCGGTGTTGTCTGTGGGGTGGTGTCCCCTGCCCCCAAACGAATCTGGCTCTTCGGCCAAAGCAGGGGCCAGCTTACGCAGGCGCTGAGGGTCATCACATCATCTTCATGGTCCCCAGCGGGTCGAATCGGAGGTAACAACTCGTCGCAGCCTAGCAGCACCCGAACCAGTTCAACCCTATACACGGTGGGTGGCATCGGACTACCGTGGAACACGGGGTTGCCCGGTTGAACGATTCTGCCCTTGGCGACATCGATCAACTCGCCGCCCACGAGGTGCAGGAGAGTGCATGGAACGTCGGCGGCGCCCTGCGAAAACATGTAGGGCGTCAGGGATGCCCAGTCAAAGGCAAGGAGATGAAGTCATCGGCCGAGAGGCTTAGTTACCGTGATGGCGTCGAGCTCGGCTAATGTCGAGGCACCGCCAACGGCGGGTGTGCAACTGACGGAGGGGCCGCTTGCTGCCGAGGTGCCGGCCGGCATACACCCGGGTGCATTAAGCTCCAATGCCCGTGCCGGCGCCGGAGACACCAATACCGCCTCCGCCGGAGACACCAATGGCCCCGCCTGCGTGTTGTGCAATTTGCTGGCCGTGAAGCTGGGAACCGGGGGCGGCCCCTGTTGGCCGCCCGCAATCCACGCCTGCAGCCCCTCAATCAAGCTAGGCACAATGGCGGCGAGCGTCGTTCGCAGTTGTTGTTGCACTTGCTCTTGGACAATCTCCGGAATCCGCGCCACTTGTGCCTTGAGTTCTTGAACCTCGCGCGACTGGCTTTCCGAGCTGGTCTTTTTCTCCTTTCGCCCACCAGCGTTATAGTATGACGACCATTTTGTGGACAAGCCTTTGCCAGCCACACGACCAGCTGACGACGGCTTACTGAGCTTATCCTTATTTTTCATTATGTTCAACGCCCTATTTAGAGTGCTGTCCCAAGCTGGGGAGCTCTGAGACGACCCCGCGCTACTGCTTTCAGTCTCCTGCGGAAGGAATGTGAACCATTTAGAAATTTGGCTTCATTAACTAGAATGCAACCATATATGTAGCTAATTACGTGGGGGTGTATTCCTTACCAGAACTTTCTCAAGCGCCTTGGTCTTCGGATCCGTGGTAAGCTCCTTTGTTACCGGGTCCTCCTTGTACCGGGCCCTGACATAGTTCCTGGTCTGCTTCTCACGGTATTTCTCGACGCAGGGCGGTAGGCCTTGCTCGGCACGCTCCGCGTCCTCCTTGTCCCATATAGGTTCCGCCACTCTGTAACCGCCGGGACCGAGTTTGTGGACCCCTAAGTTCAAGTCCCGCATCTCTTTCCCCCACTGACTTGATTCCTCGGATGCGCCGCTCTCGCACTTGATCTTGAACTCCTTGTAGTCATCTTCGCTGATCGAAGGATTGTTCGCCTTGATCTTCTCATAACTATCACCTTTGTTAATCATTCTCTTCACCGCGGTTCTCCAAGTAGACAGGGTCGTGCTCATCTTCGTGAGGGCGGCGCTATTCACTTTATTCCTTGAGAGGCGTGTGTTTGCAAACTCAGCAGGGAACTTGTATCATTCGTGCAGCTTCGTGAAGAGGAGGTTGCGCAAATTCCCTCGGTCCTTATGCCTTAGGTTCTCGGTGTTGATCGAGACGGTGCTCCGGAGAATGCACCCGAGCTGAACCGAGTACCCCTTGACTAATTCTTTGGGCGCCGTTGGATCCCCGTCGCAGTTCACTTCAGTAAATTCCTCCTTAATGGTGCCGAGCATGTTCGGGCGCCGGTCCTTCCGTTGCCTCTTCGGTTGGCTGCCATCTGTGCGTGCGCTGCCATCATCAGTGGTGGCATCCTCGGCGGCACCATCAGTGGTGTCATCCCCGACGCCACTAGGGGTTGTGTAGTCAGGATCGGTGTCTTCCGCGGTGTCCTCATAGCGGTGAGGTTCTTCCTCCATCTCCTGGGACAGCTCCCAGAATGCCTTGCCGCCCGAACCGCCGGCCTCATCGTTGTGGGCCATGTTTCGCTCTAAATAGGAAAAAAGTTAGGTCAAAAAGTTGGTTATTGTCAAGGAACAAGATCATGGTCTGATCATTTAGGGTTTGTCGACACCGAGGCATCCTAAAAGCTAAGCTTTTATCATTTAGGGTTTGTCGACGCCGAGGCACCCTAAAAGCCTAAGCTTTCATCATTTAGTTTTTATCGACACCGAGGCACCCTAAAAGCCATGGTTTTATAATTTAGGGTTTGTCGACTCTAAGTTGGGCCTAATCACTTGGCTCTATTGCCACCTATGGTTTAATGCAGCAAGAATAAAGGGGCAGTTGATCCTACTTAATTAAGTACTAAGATACCCCGGCCCATGCATTAGTCGCAAGTACCCCATATGTCCTATTTTAGCAAAGTCATGCTAAAATTCACAGAAAATTTCAGCATGACCTTTGCTGAAAATAGGACATACGGAGTACCCGAATTTGCCGGAATGGAAGTTAATCGACATTCTGGCAAACTCAAGGGCCTGTCGGGGTACCTGCAAAATCATCTCTTCCTTTCTTTCTTTAGTTTGAAATAGTAGTGGCCATGGTGATGGACACAGAGGGCCAAATTGCCAGCCAGATTTGCCTTAAAGATATTGCTGGACACAGAGGGCCAAATAGTAGTGGCCATGGTGATGGACACAGAGGGCCAAATAGTAGTGGCCATGGTGATGAACAGTACAGGTACACCAAAAGCAGTGTTTTTGTCCCAACCAGTACAGGTTGTACTACTAGAAAACAGAAGAAATTTACAGCTATCCTAATAAAAACTTACAACCTGCAAGGAAACTAGAGATGCACACAAGTAATGGCTTAGTAAGGTGGATGCTTCATGAGGGGCACCGTTTTATAGGATCTCAACCACAGGGGAATTCTTTTTTAAAAGAAGGGTACAATATCATGCTTATTAATTGATAGTCATGGTAAGTGAACTACTCGAATGTTACATTTCAAGATATTCTTCAGTGCTATCCATCATGTGACAGAACAGTATGTAAGATTACTGAAAGTTCAGTGTGATAAGCCCACACAAATGCTGGGTAACCAACTTACAGCTGACATGGTCAAATTTTAGTTAAGATTCAGTTAAGATACATACAGTAAAATCAAAACAAAAATGGACAGTAAACTGATAATGACAGTAAACTGTAATTTGTTACACAGATTTTCCTACTGAAAATATAACTGAATGAACAGAAAAAAGGGTGAAAAGATAACTGAATGCTAGGCTAAAATGGACAGTAAACTGTAATTTGTTAACAGTTTACTGTGATTATCAGGTGTCATAATCTACTGAGTAGTCATGTCCGAGTCATGCATCCATGCATCCGGTGGCAACATCTTGCATACATGATCAGGAGTACATCAAAATCTATTGAGTAGTTCTTGTGCTCATCCAGTAGCAACATCTTTCATACATGATCAGCAGTCATGTACCAAATTTTTATTTAAACTGAATTTGCAAATCACCAAGAGCTCTACTAGTTTCAGACTAGATTTACACTAAATACACTAGAGTATTTGACCAGTAGTCATGTGAACTCTTTGAATTTGTAAACACTTCCAGACTTGAGCATTGAGAGTTCACAATTGCAAAAAATGCCCCTTGTTCCTGAACTTGTATTGTACTCCCCAATATTTCAATCTGATATTCTACAGTTTTATAAAAAAACACAGTCCATGGGAAGGCTACAATCATTTGATCAAACACAGAATGTTTATGCAGAATGTTTATGCAGTACAGAGAAGTGTTGAAAATTCAGTTACCACTGTTGCCTTGTTGATCTGCTGTACTTCTTTGATCTATTGTTGCTATTTCCCCTGCTGTTAATCAGCTTCTTCACTCTCTAGTTGCTGTAGTTCTTGATCTGCTGCGGAGGAACACAGGCAGGGCAGTGAGAGGAGCAACTCAGGCAGATGAACAAGGTACTAGATCCAACTCAGGCCACGGTCGAGGGGAGGGAGGGAGGGAATGGGGAGGAAGGGTGGAGAGGAGGAAGGAGCAAGGAGGAGAGGTACCTGGGCCGGCGCGGCCGGTCGCCGGAGGGGTTGGGGTCGGCGGCGGCGGGATGGTTGCGGGTCGGCGGCGGTCGTCGTCCTGCACCCCGTGCGGTCGTCGGCGGTGGGATGGTTGCGGGTCGGCGGCGGGATGGTTGGGGGCCGCGGCGGCTTGCTGTGAGGTGGGCGGCGGAGGAGCTGCAGTGGTGGGGGTGCGGGGGCGCGGGGGCGGCGGCGCACGTAGGAGCGGCGGCGTCGTGGGTCGGGGCTGTGGGGGGGGAGTGTGGCGAGGGAGGGACGAAGGGATCGGGCGAATTAGCTAGCTAGGGGGGAAGAGTACTAATGGCGCACCCCCTAGCGGTGCGCCATTAGTATGTTTTTTTGATAGCAATGGCGCACCCTCGAGCGGTGCGCCATTAGAAATCTTTTTTCTAGATAGCAATGGCACACCACCCAGCGGTGCGCCATAAGTAACCTTTTTTTTGCACAGCAATGGCGCACCAGCCAGCGGTGCGCCATAAGTAATTTTATTATTATTATTTTTTGTTGCATCTAATATTTTTTAGAAAATGAAAATGAATATGAAACAGTAATATTTTTTTTATAAAAACAGTAATATTTTTAAAAAATATCATCAAATTTGTTATTTGAAAATATATATGAATATGAAAAAATATCATCAAATTTGTTATTTGAAAATATAATCAAATTTGTTTTTTTATTTTTAGTCGCATTCATTTGTGAATTGGTAAGACATTACTGGGGAGGGTGCGGGGGGTCGTCGCGGCGGTGGAGCGGGGGAGGGTGCGGGGGTGCTCGGCGGCGGTGGAGCGGGCCGGGGAGGGTGCGGGGGGTGCTCGACGGGGGTGGAGCGGGCCGGGGAGGGTGCGGGGGGTCGTCGTCGGCGGTGGAGCGGGGGAGGGTGCGGTGGGTCGTCGGCGGCGGTGGAGCGACGGAGGGTGCGGGGGGATCGAGATCGAGATGGAGAGGGATAGCGATCGAGATGGAGGGGGATCGAGATCGAGTGTCCTCATGAATATTCAATATTTTTTCATATTGAATATGAAAAAATATCATAAAATTTGAAAAAATATTCATGAATTCAAAAAGTGCCCATGAAATTTAAAAATATTCATGATTTCAAAAAGTGCCCATGAAATACATCGAGAAATGAAGGCTACAATTTAAATACAATTGATCTTAGCTAGCTATCTGTTCACAATCTTCTTGCCCTTATTTTTCGTAAATGGAGTTCTTCTCTTAAACGGACGCCCTTTAGGTAGGGTGGTCCTGCTTCTTCTTGTGGTGTATGCTGGTACTTCATCGTCGTCGTCATGTTCCATCTTCGGGTCGCCGTACTTGTCGAAGTCTTGCTCATTGGCGACTCCATCCATTCCGATGATCTTCCTTTTGCCTCTCCTCACGACAACACGACTGGGCTTTGACGGGTCGGTAATGAAGAAATTGGTCCACTTGGGAAGCCAGTACCCATGGCTCATTTTTCGCGGTGACGTTTGCGCCCGCTGTCTTGGATTTGGCTTCGGGTATAACCATGGTGGTGAAATACCGGTCTTCTTTTAGGACGCTCTTGGCCCATCTGACACAGAACATCGGGACCTTCTCTCCAGCGTAGCTCAGCTCCCAGATCTCCTCGATCCTTCCGTAGTATCTGTCCTTGTCGTTACTGGTGTAGGATTCCATCGTTACCCCGGAGTTCTGATAACCATCGCTCTTCATGTCCTTTCCCTCGGTGTAGAATGTGTAGCCGTTGATATCGTACACCTCATACGTCATCAGGTTGTGCTCGGCGCCCTGTGACAAGGCGAATATGAGTTGTTCTTCCGCGGAAGAATCCTCATGTAAAGGGTACGACAGAAGCTTCTGCTTGAACCAACGCGTGAAACATGAGTTGTGCTCTTTGATTATATCTCCGTCCGTCCTCTGTTGGCCTCGGTCATTGTACGTCTTCTCAATAAAGGTTTTGTGCTCTACCACCCAAGGATCGACCACGTCTATGTGTTGTAGCGCGACTAGGTTTGCTCTTTCAAAGTCGGCGAGTCGACCCTCGAAGTCGACATGCATTTCGCGGCGACCCTCACGGTGACCCCATCCAGCGAGCCTGCCGAGGTGCCTGTTGACGGGCAGACCAACGGGGTTCTCGATGCCTAGATAATTCGTGCAGTAGGAGATGCACTCTTCGGTCAGAAAGCCCCTGGCTATGCTTCCCTCTGGACGTGACATGTTGCGAACGTATCCTTTGATGACACCATTCATCCTTTCGAACGGCATCATGCTGTGCAGGAACGTCGGCCCGAGTTGGATGATATCCTCCACGATATGGACCAGCAGATGCACCATAACGTCGAAGAATGCGGGCGGGAAGTACATCTCAAGCTCGCATAGTATCACCACGATCTCTTCCTGTAGCCTTCTGAGTTGCCTCACGCCAACCGACTTCCGAGAGATGACGTCGAAAAAGTTGCATAGGCCAAATAGCGTTTCACGGACGTGCGCGTCCATGATCCCACGGATAGCAACTGGAAGTATCTGCGTCATCAGCACGTGACAGTCGTGAGACTTCATCCCGCTGAACTTCTGCTTCGCTGAGTCTAGGTATCTGCTTATCTTCCCCGCGTAACCGTAAGGATGTTTTACTCCTACGAGGCAGGTGAAAAACTGATCGATCTCCTCCTGACTTAGAGTGAAGCACGCGGGAGGGAAGTCATTTCCGGTCTTCTTGGCCTTTTTTCCTTTGCGACGACTTTCCGTGTCCTGCTTCGCCTCATCATCATCATCATTAGCGTGAAGCTCCTCCCTGATGCCCATTGATTTCAAGTCTGCCCTTGCTTTCAGCCCATCTTTGGTCCTCTCCAGCATGTTGAGCAGGGTACCAAGCAGACTCTCGCATACGTTCTTCGTGATATGCATGACATCAAGGCTGTGAGGCACACGGTGGATCTTCCAGTACGGCAAGTCCCAGAAAATAGACCTCGTTTTCCATACCTTCAGTAGCGGCTCTTGCGCCTTTCGCTTCTTTCCCGGCTCTGGCGCCTTTTGCTTCTTTCCCGGCAGTGGGCAATCTTTCCAATTTTTCAACAGCTCGTCTATTTCCTCGCCACTCCTCGTACGCGGGCGTCTTCGGGGTTCGGTTTCACCATCGAACAGATCCTTGCATTTTCTCCATGGGTCATCGTCATGAAGCCACCTTCGATGTCCCATGAACACGGTTTTCGAAGACCCGGGATCTCTATCTAGCTGGCGATACGTTGTGTCATCCATGCACCTGACGCATCCAGAAAATCCGTGGACCACCTGCCCCATGAGATATCCATAACCGAGATAGTCGTGCACCGTCGTGAGCAGTGCGGCTCTCATAGGGAAATATTCTTTCTCTGCGGCGTCCCACGTATTGGCTGGCGTTTTCCACAGCGTGTCTAGCTCCTCTTTCAGCAGCCCCAGATACAGATTGATGTCGTTCCCTGGTTGTTTCGGCCCTTCAATTAGCATACTCATGTGAATGTACTTCCTCTTCATGCACAACCAGGGGGAAGGTTGTACATCCACACAAACACAGGCCAGGTGCTATGTGTGCTTCTCTGGCTGCCAAACGGATTGACTCCATCGGTGCTCGCGCCCAGCACGATGTTCCTTGGATCGTTCCCAAATTCTGGGTGTTCGAAGTTCAACGCTTGCCACTGGCTCCCATCCTTAGGGTGACTCAGCATCTTGTCTTTTTTATTTATCTCCGGATCATTTGCGTCATCTTCTCGCTTCTTCTCCTCCCTATCCGCGTGCCAGCGCAAGAGCTTTGCTACCTTAGGGTCCGCGAAATACCGCTGCAGACAAGGAGTGATCGGAAAGTACCACACCACTTTTCGAGGAGCTTTCTTCCTCTTCTTGTATCGAGTGACGCCGCACACCGGACATATGGTAGACTACGCGTGCTCGTCCCGATAAATGATGCAATTGTTCATGCACACATGGTATTTCACGTGCGGTAAATCCAGAGGACACACGATTTTCTTCGCCTCCTCGAAACTGGTCGGGCACTTGTTCCCCTTGGGAAGACGTTCGTGCCAGAATGACATGTTCTCGTCGAAGCATGCGTCGGTCATTTTGTGTTTTACCCTCATCTCCAGAGCCATGAGCGTTACTTTCAGGCGGGTATCCTCAGGCCTGCATCCTTCATACAATGGAGTAACCGCGTCTATCTCCAGTTGATCCATCTTGGCTTTCTCTCGGGCGGCAGCTCTTGCGTTATCCGTCTGCTTGAGAAGCAGCTCTTGAATATGAGGGTCCTGCACCTAGCCCATCGATGGTCCATCGTCGTCTGCTCCGGCATCTTCATCTTCATGATCATGCCCTTCGTCTGCTCCGGCATCTTCCTCATCATCATGTCCGGCATCTTCTACATGATGACTGTGTACTGCATCTACTTCGTGATCATGTCCTGGAGATTCTTCGTCTTCTCGCCCGCCCTCGCCGCGGTTGTCTTGCTGCCCTTCCTCATTTCTTGCCCGCCGGCCCCCATGGACGACTTCATAATCATCTTCATCACCTTGCCACCGATAGCCATCCATGAAACCACGCAAGAGCAGGTGGTCCCGCACTTGTACGAAATCCGGGTCCATAAGGCTCCTCAGCTTGCATCTTCGACACGGACATCTTATCTCCGTCTCGTTATTTTGAAGCATCTCGGCCATCGCGGAGCTCAAAAACCTATTCACGATGCCTTCGGTCATCGTGCGGACCATGGTCACCTGCGGGGTAGAGCAAAACGATATTTTAGAACCAAGAAAAAATTTGGCATGACTTTGCCTAAAAATAGGACCAAAAAGAATGCATAGTGCCAAAATTCTCGCCAAAACGGAATGAATCAACATTCCGGCAAAATATTGGCAACTATCGCATTTCAAATACCAGTACCTGCAAACACAAACATATATGCAACACCACAAACATATGCAACACCACAAACATACATAGATCTAGCTAGGCCATAAAAAGTGCATGTGCACGTTGTTGGAGGGAGAAAAAAGTAGATCTACAACATAAAGAAAGCTTTCCCCTTACTTACCTATCAAAAAAGGTAATTTAACCACTTAATTTGGATGAATCTATGGTGCAAATGAGGTGAGGAGGAGGAGGCACCCGAGACAAGCTTGGAGAAAGAGGTGGAGAGAATGAAGTGGGGAAAGTGAGTGTGTAGGTGGCTGTCCAAAATATCTAGCTGGTCCCAGGTTACTAATGGCGCACCACCAAAAAATGCGCCTTTAGTAACCCTGGTTACTAATGGCGCACCAGCTGGCGGTGCGGCATTAGTAGTTTTGCAAAAAAAAAACAAAAAATGATAGTAGTGGCGCAAGGGGTGACTGGTGCGCCATTACTAGTTAAAACTAGTAATGGCGCACTGCGCCCCGGTGCGCCATTAGAATTTTTGGAAAAAAGAAAAGAAAAAAATTTGTTAGTAGTGGCGCACCATGGTTGTGGTGCGCCATTAGTATTTTTGGAAAAAAGAAAAAAATTGTTAGTAGTGGCGCACTATCACACTAATGGCGCACCAGCACACGATGCGCCACTGCTATATAGTAGTGGTGCACCGCATGTCTGGTGCGCCATTAGTGTGCATATTGTCTATAGCCCTTTTCCTAGTAGTGTGTTGATGGAAGAGATGTCTCAGTAGAAGAACAAGTTGCTATATTTTTGTATGCATTATCTAAGAATGCAACAAATGATACTTTGGCAGATTGGTTTCAGCATAGTGTACAAACAATAAGTTACTATTTTGGAGAAGTGCTCAATGCAATTACAGAACTCTATTCTGTATATATACGTCCACCTTCCCTACACCCGCATCCAATCTTGAGTAAACAGAAGTTCTACCCCTTTTTATGGTATGTATACATGCTTATGATCAAGTTCAAATAACATAATTTCGAAATTTTACAGAGAAGATTATATGGCTTATGTACTTATATTTATGCAGGACTGCATCGGCGCTATAGATGGTACACATATTCCATTGAAATTACCTGTTCATGAGCAAGAACCATATCGCAATAGGAAGCAAACATTGTCACAAAATGTTATGGTAGCATGCGGTTTTGATTTAAAGTTTGTGCATGTACATGCTGGTTGGGAGGGATCGGCTTCAGATGCAAGAGTCCTACAAGATGCAGTTAACCATGGGTTTCAAGTACCCCCCGGAAAATTTTACCTTGTAGATGCTGGTTATGCAAATACACCACAATTTCTGGCTCCATATTGCGGTACTAGGTACCACTTGCAAGAACAAGGGAGAGTTCGTCAAAGGCCAAGAAATCATAAGGAATTATTCAACCTACGACATGCACAACTCCGAAACCATATCGAGAGGATTATTGGTATACTAAAAATGAGATTACCGATACTGAGAGTGGCTTCACATTACTCTGTTACCAAACAAATTGACATATCAGTTGCTAGTTGTGTGCTGCACAATTTCATACATTTGCATAATGGAGATCTATCTTGGCCTGAGAATACTGCTGTGGAGATTGATCAAGAACAATTTGTTGATGTGCCAAGTGGAGATCACAAGTATCATAACGACATACATGCATTTAATTACTCTAGAGATGCCGGGAATCAAAAGCGAGAAGATATAGCACAACAAATGTGGGCACAGTATGTATCACAAAGATCTTAGAATATGTAATATGTTATCCAAGTCCAGCTACCATTCTTGTACTTGAAATATGACATGCAAGTTGTAGTACCATTCTTGGACTTCAAAGTTGCAATAGTACTACAAATTTTCATGCATGCCTAACCAAAAGCCTCTCAACATAACTACCAAAATATACTAAACCATCATGGTCAGTTCTATGACCAATTCAACTAAACATAAATATATGACACCTACAGACCAAAAGCTTCCCTAAAATAGAACCTATGATCTCAGTGGATCACCACAATGGCTAATTTTGATGGGTTGTTTGGGCACACGCAATCTCTCTTTTAAGCCAAGGCAGTCATAGTTCATTAGTAGAGTATGACAAGAAAACTTCCCTGTTCTCCTTGCATTTGAAGATATCTGATGCCATCAACATATCTCCTAGTTGTAGACCTTCCAACCCTTCAATTGCTGTGATGCACTTATTGATGGAGTAGGGGTCCTCTAGCTTCTTATCCTCAATTGCAGCAAATCGATCAATTTCTTCCTTCTTCAGTTTTAGATACTTCTCATGGAAGTCGTCATTAGCACCACGTTTCTGTTTTTCCCACGCTTAGTGTCATGTTTGTCCATTTGTGTAGATCTTGGTGGGGCTTGCACATGCTGAATAGGTGTAGATAGGTGCGGGGGAGAATCCACATTGAACTCTTCAAGTTTTTCACTAAAGTAAACTGCATATCTGACTCACCGGCAGCTGGCATGGTAGGTGATGGTGATTGATACAGATCAGTCACTTGTGTTGACTGTGATGAAGGAACCGGTGCATGCTTCCTCTTCCTAGTATAATGGTCCAAGCCTTGACGAGTTCTCCCTTCAGCATAACGACCTAGAGAATAGTTCCAGAAATTTGTTCAGAACAATTAACCTTATATGCAAAGTGTAGACAGCAAGAAAAATAAGCTACAATGTAAATGGGAATAGTATGTTAGTCACCTTCATAGAGTGGAGCTAATTCTTCATAAAGGGGGAATGACCTTTCTTTCCATTGCAGAACATCCTTGCTGTTCTTCCGAGCAGCAAAGCTTGCCCAAACACTATCTGGTGCGTCAACCATTTTTCTGTCCTTATCCCATCCAAAGCCACTTTGATCCAACAATTCTTGAACACTTTGATAGTCTCTCGTCAGATCTTGCTCCTTTTATTTGACTTGGTTGAGAGTAAATGATTGATCAAACTTTTGATTTAGTTGAGAAACAATATTTCTCCATGCCTCCTTACTCCAAGCATTATGTGTCCGAAAACCAGGCACATCGTGATCTTTTAGGAGTCTAACAAGGAACAACTTCATTTGGTGACTCCATTTGGCTCGAGTATTAACTTTTGTGAGTCCTAAATATTTAACATAGGTGGACCAATTTAGTTTCTAAACCAATAACACATCACAACTATTCTTTTTATAACAGTAACACATAACAACTTAATAAAGTTGCACAACTGAGTTTATCAAAGTCACTGAAACATCAGATCATACCTATTTCTGGATGAATACTTGCAGTCCCACCATCCAGTTCAAGATCAATTGCCCCATTGGATTGCAGATGATGGCCTTGTCGCTCTGACAAGCACCATCGATCAGCCATTTGGGGACTCCATTTGATTCGAGTATTACCTTTTGTGGCTCCTAAATATTCAACATTGGTGGACAAATTTAGTTTCTAAATCAATAACACATCACGAATAAATAAAATTGCACTCTGAGTTTATCAAAGTCATTCAAACATGAGAGCATACCTATTTCTGGATGAAGACTTGCAGTCCCACCATCAAGTTCAAGATCAATTGCACTATTGGATTGCAGATGATGGCCTTGCCGCTCTGACAAGCACCATCGATCAGCTACCTACATGCATCAGACTGTTAATTAGCATACATTCCGTTAGCACATATGCAAGGCCACCAATGATATTTGTGCAAAAGAGAATCCATGGAAGGGGAAAATTTAGTGCCCTGTGCACACACACAAATTACCATTCCTATATATGTCATCTGCATTGCGAATTAACTCAAATGTAAGAAAATATATATGTTGGTCTAATAGCTATGAAGAAACTGGCCCCATGATGCTCATACAGTGGCAATGAACCAGAAGGAAACTAGCAATACGAGTAGCACCAGAACATGGCCTCACATGTCACTTGGTAGGCTACCGGATTAACTCAAATCCGAGAAAATATTTAGACCTGTAGTTGTAAAGAAAACCCCCAAATCCCCAAACAGTAATCTCAGATCTGAAAAACGGGAGAAAAATCCATAATAGGTTGCAAGCCAATACTAATCAAAATCAATCGAATATGTGTGTATGGTAGCTACAAATCATGGTAATTGATGCCGAGCAACAACAGAAAAATACAATTAGCTATTATATGAAGCAAGGGAGGACCGGATCTAGCTTTTGGAGTGGCCTCCAAAGTACCTTGTTGCTGGACATCGAGGATGGGAACACAGACCAAGAGGCCTGTCCGCCAGCGGATGAGTTGAGCTGAGGGCCGCACGGCCGGCCGTGGCGCAGCATGACTGTTGGAAATATGCCCTAGAGGCAATAATAAATGGTTATTATTATATTTCTTTGTTCATGGTAATTGTCTATTGTTCATGCTATAATTGTATTGTCCGGAAATCGTAATACATGTGTGAATACATAGACCCCAAAGTGTCCCTAGTAAGCCTCTAGTTGACTAGCTCGTTGATCAACAGATAGTCATGGTTTCCTCACTATGGACATTGGATGTCATTGATAACGGGATCACATCATTAGGAGAATGATGTGATGGACAAGACCCAATCCTAAGCATAGCATAAAAGATCGTGTAGTTTCGTTTGCTAGAGCTTTTCCAATGTCAAGTATCTTTTCCTTAGACCATGAGACCGTTCAACTCCCGGATACCGTAGGAGTGCTTTGGGTGTGCCAAACATCACAACGTAACTGGGTGACTATAAAGGTGCATTACGGGTATCTCCGAAAGTGTCTGTTGGGTTGGCACGGATCGAGACTGGGATTTGTCACTCCGTGTGACGGAGAGGTATCTCTGGGCCCACTCGGTAATGCATCATCATAATGAGCTCAATGTTACTAAGGCGTTAGTCACGGGATCATGCATTGCGGTACGAATAAAGAGACTTGCCGGTAACGAGATTGAACAAGGTATTGGGATACCGACGATCGAATCTCGGGCAAGTAACATACCGATTGACAAAGGGAATTGCATACGGATTGATTGAATCCTCGACACCGTGGTTCATCCGATGAGATCATCGTGGAACATGTGGGAGCCAACATGGGTATCCAGATCCCACTGTTGGTTATTGACCGGAGAGGCGTCTCGGTCATGTCTGCATGTCTCCCGAACCCGTAGGGTCTACACACTTAAGGTCCGGTGACGCTAGGGTTGTAGAGATATATGTATGCGGAAACCCGAAAGTTGTTCGGAGTCCCGGATGAGATCTCGGACGTCACGAGAGGTTCCGGAATGGTCCGGAGGTGAAGAATTATATATAGGAAGTCAAGTTTCGGCCACCGGGAAAGTTTCGGGGGTTACCGGTATTGTACCGGGACCACCGGAAGGGTCCCGGAGGTCCACCGGGTGGGGCCACCTATCCCGGAGGGCCCCGTGGGCTGAAAGTGGAAGGGAACCAGCCCTTAGTGGGCTGGGGTGCCCCCCTTGGGCCTCCCCCCATGCGCCTAGGGTTGGGAACCCTGGGGGGAGCTTCCCCCTTGCCTTGGGGGGCAAGGCACCCCTTCCCCCCCTTTGGCCGCCGCCCCCCCTTGGAGATCCCATCTCCCTGGGCCGGCGCCCCCCCAGGGGGCCTATATAAAGGGGGGGAGGGAGGGCAGCAACATACAGCCTTGGGCGCCTCCCTCCTCCCCTGCAACACCTCTTTCTCTCTCGCAGAAGCTCGGCGAAGCCGTGCCGGAGACCCGCTACATCCACCACCACGCCGTCGTGCTGTTGGATCTCCATCAACCTCTCCTTCCCCCTTGCTGGATCAAGAAGGAGGAGACTTCGCTGCACCGTACGTGTGTTGAACGCGGAGGTGCCGTCCGTTCGGCACTCAGTCATCGGTGATATGGATCACGGCGAGTACGACTCCGTCATCCACGTTCATTGGAACGCTTCCGCTCGCGATCTACAAGGGTATGTAGATGCACTCCCTTCCCCTCGTTGCTAGTACACTCCATAGATGCATCTTGGTGAGCGTAGGAAAATTTTAAATTATGCTACGATTCCCAACAGTGGCATCATGAGCCAGGCCTATGCTTAGTTACTATGCACGAGTAGAACACAAAGCAGTTGTGGGCGTTGAGTTTGCCAATTCTTCTTGCCGCTACTAATCTTTTCTTGTTTCGGCGGCATTGTAGGATGAAGCGGCCCGGACCGACCTTACACGTACTCTTACGTGAGACAGGTTCCACCGACTGACATGCACTAGTTGCATAAGGTGGCTAGCGGGTGTCTGTCTCTCCTACTTTAGTCGGAACGGATTCGATGAAAAGGGTCCTTATGAAGGGTAAATAGAAATTGGCAAATCACGTTGTGGTCATACGTAGGTAAGAAAACGTTCTTGCTAGAAACCTACAAACCACGTAAAACTTGCAACAACAATTAGAGGTCGTCTAACTTGTTTTTGCAGCAAGTGCTATGTGATGTGATATGGCCAGAAGATGTGATGAATGATATATGTGATGTATGAGATTGATCATATTCTTGTAATAGGAATCACGACTTGCATGTCGATGAGTATGACAACCGGCAGGAGCCATAGGAGTTGTCTTTATTATTTTGCATGACCTGCGTGTCATTGAATAACGCCATGTAAATTACTTTACTTTGTTGCTAAACGGGTTAGCCATAGAAGTAGAAGTAATTGTTGGCGTGACGACTTCATGAAGACACAATGATGGAGATCATGATGATGGAGATCATGGTGTCATGCCGGTGACGAAGATGATCATGGTGCCCCGAAGATGGAGATTAAAGGAGCATGATGATATTGGCCATATCATGTCACTATTTGATTGCATGTGATGTTTATCATGTTTTTGCATCTTATTTGCTTAGAACGACGGTAGCAAGTAGGATGATCCCTTATAATAATTTCAAGAAAAGTGTTCACCCTAACTGTGCACCGTTGCGAAGGTTCGTTGTTTCGAAGCACCACGTGATGATCGGGTGTGATAGATTCTAACGTTCGAATACAACGGGTGTTGACGAGCCTAGCATGTACAGACATGGCCTCGGAACACACGCAATACACTTAGGTTGACTTGACGAGCCTAGCATGTACAGACATGGCCTCGGAACACGGAGGACCGAAAGGTCGAGCATGAGTCGTATAGAAGATACGATCAACATGGAGATGTTCACCGATCTTGACTAGTCCGTCTCACATGATGATCGGACACGGCCTAGTTAAACTCGGATCATGTTTCACTTAGATAACAAGAGGGATGTCTATCTGAGTGGGAGTTCATTAAATAATTTGATTAGATGAACTCAATTATCATGAACTTAGTCTAAAATCTTTACACTATGTCTTGTAGATCAAATGGCCAACGTTGTGCTCAATTTCAACGCGTTCCTAGAGAAAACCAAGCTGAAAGATGATGGCAGCAATTATACGGACTGGGTCCGGAACCTGAGGCTCATCCTCATAGTAGCCAAGAAAGATTATGTCTTAGAAGCACCGCTAGGTGATGCACCAATCCCACAGAACCAAGACGTTATGAACGCTTGGCAATCACGTGCTGATGATTACTCCCTCGTTCAGTGCGGCATGCTTTACAGCTTAGAACCGGGTCTCCAAAAGCGTTTTGAGAAACATGGAGCATATGAGATGTTTGAGGAGCTGAAACTGGTTTTTCAAGCTCATGCCCGGGTCGAGAGATATGATGTCTCCGACAAGTTCTTCAGCTGTAAAATGGAGGAGAACAGTTCTGTTAGTGAGCACATACTCAGAATGTCTGGGTTGCACAACCGCTTGTCTCAGCTGGGAGTTAATCTCCCGGATGACGCGGTCATTGACAGAATCCTCCAGTCGCTTCCACCAAGCTACAAGAGCTTTGTGATGAACTACAATATGCAGGGGATGGAAAAGACCATTGCCGAGGTATATTCAATGCTGAAATCAGCGGAAGGGGAGATCAGAAAAGAACATCAAGTGTTGATGGTGAATAAAACCACCAAGTTCAAGAAGGGCAAGGGTAAGAAGAACTTCAAGAAGGACGGCAAGGGAGTTGCCGCGCCCGGTAAACCAGTTACTGGGAAGAAGTCAAAGAATGGACCCAAGCCCGGGACTGAGTTCTTTTATTGCAAGGGAAGTGGTCACTGGAAGCGGAACTGCCCCAAATATTTAGCGGACAAGAAGAAGGCCGGCAACACCCAAGGTATATGTGATATACAAGTAATTGATGTGTACCTTACCAGTACTCGTAGTAGCTCCTGGGTATTTGATACCGGTGCGGTTGCTCATATTTGTAACTCAAAGCAGGAACTACGGAATAAACGGAGACTGGCAAAGGACAAGGTGATGATGCGCGTCGGGAATGGTTCCAAGGTCGATGTGATCACCGTCGGCACACTACCTCTGCATCTACCCACGGGATTAGTTTTAAACCTCAATAATTGTTATTTAGTGCCAGCTTTGAGCATGAACATTGTATCTGGATCTCGTTTAATTCGAGATGGCTACTCATTTAAATCCGAGAATAATGGTTGTTCTATTTATTTGAGAGATGTGTTTTATGGTCATGCCCCGCTGGTCAATGGTTTATTTTTGATGAATCTCGAACATGATGTTACACATGTTCATAGTGTGAATACCAAAAGATGTAAAGTTGATAACGATAGTCCCACATACTTGTGGCACTGCCGCCTTGGTCACATTGGTGTCAAGCGCATGAAGAAGCTCCATGCAGATGGACTTTTGGAGTCTCTTGATTACGAATCATTTGACACGTGCGAACCATGCCTCATGGGTAAGATGACCAAGACTCCGTTCTCCGGAACAATGGAGCGAGCAACCAACTTATTGGAAATCATACATACCGATGTGTGTGGTACAATGAGTGTTGAGGCTGGCGGAGGATATCGTTATGTTCTCACTCTCACTGATGATTTAAGTAGATATGGGTATGTCTACCTGATGAAACACAAGTCTGAAACCTTTGAAAAGTTCAAAGAATTTCAGAGTGAGGTTGAGAATCAACGTGACAGGAGAATAAAATTCCTACGATCAGATCGTGGTGGAGAATATTTAAGTCACGAGTTTGGTGCACACTTAAGGAAATGTGGAATAGTTTCACAACTCACGCCGCCTGGAACACCTCAGAGAAATGGTGTGTCCGAACGTCGTAATCGCACTCTATTGGATATGGTGCGATCTATGATGTCTCTTACCGATTTACCGCTCTCATTTTGGGGTTATGCTTTAGAGACTGCCGCATTCACTTTAAATAGGGCTCCATCGAAATCCGTTGAGACGACACCGTATGAATTATGGTTTGGGAAGAAACCTAAGCTGTCGTTTCTAAAAGTTTGGGGATGCGATGCTTATGTCAAGAAACTTCAACCTGAAAAGCTCGAACCCAAATCGGAAAAATGCGTCTTCATAGGATACCCTAAGGAAACTATTGGGTACACCTTCTACCTCAGATCCGAAGGCAAGATCTTCATTGCCAAGAACGGGTCCTTTCTAGAGAAGGAGTTTCTCTCGAAAGAATTGAGTGGGAGGAAAGTGGAACTTGATGAGGTGATAGTCACCCCTTCCAAACCGGAAAGTAGCGCAGCGCGGGAAAGTGTTCCTGTGGTGCCTACACCGACTGGGGAGGAAGTTAATGATGATGATCATGAAGCTTCGGATCAAGTTACTGAACTTTGTAGGTCCACAAGGACACGTTCCGCACCAGAGTGGTACGGCAACCCTGTCCTGGAAATCATGTTGTTAGACAACGGTGAACCTTCGAACTATGAAGAAGCGATGGCAGGCCCGGATTCCGACAAATGGCTAGAAGCCATGAAATCCGAGATAGAATCCATGTATGAAAACAAAGTATGGACTTTGACTGACTTGCCCGATGAGCGGCGAGCCATAGAAAACAAATGGATCTTTAAGAAGAAGACGGACGCGGATGGTAATGTGACCATCTACAAAGCTCGACTTGTCGCTAAGGGTTATCGACAAGTTCAAGGGGTTGACTACGATGAGACTTTCTCACCCGTAGCGAAGCTGAAGTCCGTCCGAATCATGTTAGCAATTGCCGCATACTATGATTATGAGATATGGCAGATGGACGTCAAAACAGCATTCCTTAACGGCTTCCTTAAGGAAGAGTTGTATATGATGCAGCCGGAAGGTTTTGTCGATCCTAAGAATGCTAACAAAGTGTGCAAGCTCCAGCGCTCAATCTATGGGCTGGTGCAAGCATCTCGGAGTTGGAACATTCACTTTGATGAGATGATCAAAGCGTTTGGGTTTACACAGACTTATGGAGAAGCCTGTGTTTACAAAAAAGTGAGTGGGAGCTCTGTAGCATTTCTCATATTATATGTGGATGACATACTATTGATGGGAAATGATATAGAATTCTTGGAAAGTATAAAGGCCTATTTGAATAAGTGTTTTTCAATGAAGGACCTTGGAGAAGCTGCTTATATATTAGGCATCAAGATCTATAGAGATAGATCAAGACGCCTCATTGGTCTTTCACAGAGTACATACCTTCACAAGATATTGAAGAAGTTCAGTATGGATCAGTCCAAGAAGGGGTTCTTGCCTGTATTGCAAGGTGTGCAATTGAGCACGGCTCAATGCCCGACCACGGCAGAAGATATAGAAGAGATGAGTGTCATCCCCTATGCCTCGGCCATAGGTCTATTATGTATGCCATGCTATGTACCAGACCTGATGTAAACCTTGCCGTAAGTTTGGTAGGAAGGTACCAAAGTAATCCCGGCAAGGAACACTGGACAGCGGTCAAGAATATCCTGAAGTACCTGAAGAGGACTAAGGATATGTTTCTCGTTTATGGAGGTGACGAAGAGCTCGTCGTAAAGGGTTACGTCGACGCTAGCTTCGACACAGATCTGGATGACTCGAAGTCACAGACCGGGTACGTGTATATTTTGAATGGAGGAGCAGTAAGCTGGTGCAGTTGCAAGCAAAGCGTCGTGGCGGGATCTACATGTGAAGCGGAGTACATGGCAGCCTCGGAGGCAGCACAGGAAGCAGTCTGGATGAAGGAGTTCATTACCGACCTAGGGGTGATACCCAATGCGTGGGGCCCCATGACTCTCTTTTGTGACAACACTGGAGCTATTGCCCTTGCGAAGGAGCCCAGGTTTCACAGGAAGACCAGGCATATCAAGCGTCGCTTCAACTCCATTCGTGAAAGTGTTCAAAATGGAGACATAGATATTTGTAAAGTACACACGGACCTGAATGTAGCAGATCCGTTGACTAAACCTCTCCCTAGGGCAAAACATGATCAACACCAGGACGCAATGGGTGTTCGATTCATCACAATGTAACTAGATTATTGACTCTAGTGCAAGTGGGAGACTGTTGGAAATATGCCCTAGAGGCAATAATAAATGGTTATTATTATATTTCTTTGTTCATGGTAATTGTCTATTGTTCATGCTATAATTGTATTGTCCAGAAATCGTAATACATGTGTGAATACATAGACCCCAAAGTGTCCCTCGTAAGCCTCTAGTTGACTAGCTCGTTGATCAACAGATAGTCATGGTTTCCTCACTATGGACATTGGATGTCATTGATAACGGGATCACATCATTAGGAGAATGATGTGATGGACAAGACCCAATCCTAAGCATAGCATAAAAGATCGTGTAGTTTCGTTTGCTAGAGCTTTTCCAATGTCAAGTATCTTTTCCTTAGACCATGAGATCGTGCAACTCCCGGATACCGTAGGAGTGCTTTGGGTGTGCCAAACGTCACAACATAACTGGGTGACTATAAAGGTGCATTACGGGTATCTCCGAAAGTGTCTGTTGGGTTGGCACGGATCGAGACTGGGATTTGTCACTCCGTGTGACGGAGAGGTATCTCTGGGCCCACTCGGTAATGCATCATCATAATGAGCTCAATGTGACTAAGGCGTTAGTCACGGGATCATGCATTGCGGTACGAGTAAAGAGACTTGCCGGTAACGAGATTGAACAAGGTATTGGGATACCGACGATCGAATCTCGGGCAAGTAACATACCGATTGACAAAGGGAATTGCATACGGATTGATTGAATCCTCGACACCGTGGTTCATCCGATGAGATCATCGTGGAACATGTGGGAGCCAACATGGGTATCCAGATCCCGCTGTTGGTTATTGACCGGAGAGGCGTCTCGGTCATGTCTGCATGTCTCCCGAACCGGTAGGGTCTACACACTTAAGGTCCGGTGACGCTAGGGTTGTAGAGATATATGTATGCGGAAACCCGAAAGTTGTTCGGAGTCCTGGATGAGATCCCGGACGTCACGAGAGGTTCCGGAATGGTCCGGAGGTGAAGAATTATATATAGGAAGTCAAGTTTCGGCCACCGGGAAAGTTTCGGGGGTTACCGGTATTGTACTGGGACCACCGGAAGGGTCCCGGAGGTCCACCGGGTGGGGCCACCTATCCCGGAGGGCCCCGTGGGCTGAAAGTGGAAGGGAACCAGCCCTTAGTGGGCTGGGGCGCCCCCCTTGGGCCTCCCCCCATGCGCCTAGGGTTGGGAACCCTAGGGGGGGGGAGCTTCCCCCTTGCCTTGGGGGGCAAGGCACCCCTTCCCCCCCTTTGGCCGCCGCCCCCCTTGGAGATCCCATCTCCCTGGGCCGGCGCCCCCCCAGGGGGCCTATATAAAGGGGGGAGGGAGGGCAGCAACATACAGCCTTGGGCGCCTCCCTCCTCCCCTGCAACACCTCTCTCTCTCTTGCAGAAGCTCGGCGAAGCCCTGCCGGAGACCCGCTACATCCACCACCACGCCGTCGTGCTGTTGGATCTCCATCAACCTCTCCTTCCCCCTTGCTGGATCAAGAAGGAGGAGACGTCGCTGCACCGTACGTGTGTTGAACGCGGAGGTGCCGTCCGTTCGGCACTCAGTCATCGGTGATTTGGATCACGGCGAGTACGACTCCGTCATCCACGTTCATTGGAACGCTTCCGCTCGCGATCTACAAGGGTATGTAGATGCACTCCCTTCCCCTCGTTGCTAGTACACTCCATAGATGCATCTTGGTGAGCGTAGGAAAATTTTAAATTATGCTACGATTCCCAACAATGACTAGATCGATTCGAATGGGATGGGGAAAAGCGGTGCTGCAGGAGGGTTTGCTGTTTTGTGTTTTCTGCTGATGTGGTGCCGTGAGGAGGTACGCGAAGCCTAATATTTACCGCGGAAACTGCAGGCGAGCGAGCGGCGCGCGTGCTTTTCTTCCTGCTAGGATTCTTTCCGAGAGCTCGGACCTCTTGGAAAATTTCCAGTGAAATACACAAGCGAAAGTTCCATAGGATTAATTCCTAAGGATTGAATTCCTATAAATCAAACAACCATCACAGGAAAAAAATCCATAGGATTACAATCCTATGAAAATCCTATAAAAATCCTATGAATCAAAGGAGGCCTTAAGGTCTTCGAATCCCATACCTCCTTGGCTTTTTTGTTTTGTAAGTTGATGTCTACTACGCAACTTTATTCTTGTAGACTCGTGTTGGGCCTCCAAGCGCGGAGTTTTGTAGGACAGTAGCAATTTTCCCTCAAGTGGATGACCTAAGGTTTATCAATTTGTGGGAGGCGTAGGATGAAGATGGTCTCCCTCAAACAACCCTGCAACCAAATAACAAAAAGTCTCTTGTGTCCCCAACACACCCAATACAATGGCAAATTGTATAGGTGCACTAGTTTGGCGAAGAGATGGTGATAAAAGTGTAATATGGATGGTAGAAATATATTTTTATAATCTGAATAAACAAAAACAGCAAGGTAGCAAATAGTAGACGGTCACAAAAACAGTATTGCAATGCTTGAAAATGAGGCCTAGGGTCCGTACTTTCGCTAGTGCAATCTCTCAACAGTGCTAATATAATTGGATCATATAACCACCCGTCAAAGTGCGATGAAGAATCACTCCAAAGTTCCTATCTAGCGGAGAACATAAGAATAAATTGTTTGTAGGGTACGAAACCACCTCAAAGCTATTCTTTCCGTTCGATCTATTCAAGAGTTCGTACTAAAACAACATAAAGCTATTCTTTCCGTTCGATCTATCCTAGAGTTCGTACTAAAATAACACCAAAGCAAATTCATATTCATAATACTCAATCCAACACAAAGAACTTCAAAGAGTTCCCCAAGATTTCTACCGGAGAAACAAAGACAAGAACGTGCATCAACCCCTATGCATAGATTACCCCAATGTCACCTCGGGAATCCGCGAGTTGAGTGCCAAAACATATATCAAGTGAATCAATACGATACCCCATTGTCACCACGAGTATTCAATTGCAAGACATATATCAAGTGTTCTCAAATCCATAAAAGTATTCAATCCGATAAGAACGAAAGGGAAAAACTCAATTCATCCCAACAAGATAGAGAGGGAAAACACCATATGATCCGACTATATTAACAAAGCCCGCGATACATCAAGACCGTGACATCTCAAGAACACGAGAGAGAGAGAGAGATTGAACACATAGCTACTGGTACAAACCCTCAGCCCCGAGGGTGGACTACTCCCTCCTCATCGTGGTGGCCGCCGGGATGATGAAGATGACCAACCGTGATGATTCCCCCCTCCGGCATGGTGCCGGAACGGGATCTAGATTGGTTTTCATGGCTACAGAGCATTGCGGCGGCAGAACTTCTGATCTAGGTTAACCCCGAGGGTTTTTGGAATATTTGTGAATTTATAGGGTAAAGAGGGAGTGCGGGAGGCCACCGAGGTGGGCACAACCCACCTGGGCGTGACTGGGCCCGCAGGCATGCCCTGGTGGGTTGTGCCCCCCTCGGGGCACCCCTAGGTGCTGCTCTGGCCCATCCTGGGTGTTCTGCTCCATAAAAAATCTCCAAAAAGTTTCGCGGTGTTTGGACTCCGCTTGATATTGACTTCCTGCGATGTAAACAACAAGCAAAAAATAGCAACCGGCACTGGGCACTGGGTCAATAGGTTAGTCCCAAAAAATGATATAAAGTTGCTATAAAATGATTGTAAAACATCCAAGAATGATAATAAAACAGCATGAATACTTCATAAATTATAGATACGTTGGAGACGTATCATAAGTTTCTCCCAAATCGACCAGTGAATATGTCGACGATCTTTATCATCTCGCCACTAAAAGTCTCTGGTCATGTGCATGAGCTCCTCACAAAGGGTTGCTGAGAACTTGAAAACACCCATTGCAAAGGTGGGGATCGCTTGGACCACTGATTTAATTAGTGTCTCCTTGGCTCCACTGGAAGAATATTTTTTGTCCAATCATTCATTATTTTCCTCGATTCATCTTTTGTTTGCTTGAATTTCCCTTTTACCAAATGCCCTTCTGGAATAGGCAAACCTAGGTATTTCTCCTCAAAACTCACCGTCACTACATTCATGATATTTATTACTTCCTGTCCATCCTCTTGTGAACATTTGTTTCCAAGGAGCAGGGAGCATTTAGATGGACTGATTACTTGTCCAGGTGCTCTCTCATAGTTGTTCAGGATGTTCTTCACCTTATTGGTTTGATCATTGTTTGCTTTAAAAAATAACAGGCTGTCATCCGCGAATAAAAGGTGTGAAATACCAGGGCTTTGTCAACAAATTTTCGGCTCGTGCATTTCACCAGTTTCCACCTTACTCTATATTAGATGTGAGAGCCCATCATAAGACAAAGATAAAAAGATAAGGGAAAAGTGGGTCTCCCTGTCTCCAACCACATGTAGGAGTGAAGCTCTGCAACAGGTTCCGTTGAAGCGGGCAGAATATTTCACTGCTGTGACACAAGTCATGATCCATTGTATCCATTTATCAGCAAGACTTAATCCTCTCATCGCCCCTTCTAGGTATTTCCAGTCAACTCTGTCATAGGCCTTTGCGAGGTCTAATTTGTATGCGCAATATTTTCTTTTTGCATCAGAACTTTTTTGGATGATATCTATACATTCAAATGCAATCAGAGCGTTGTCCGTAATCATTCACCCTGGAATGAAGGCACTTTGCATTGGAGCTATAAAATCATGAAGCAATGGTCTCAATCTATTAACCAAAAATTTCGAAACAATTTTGTATACTACATTGCATAGGCTGATAGGCCTATAGTCTTTTAGGGAGCTCGGGTTTTCCTTCTTCAGTATTAACACTATAACAGTACTATTAACTCCTTCCGGCATGATGGCCGAACTAAAGAACTCTTTTACCGCCTTGATCACTGATGACCCACATGTATAGGGGATCTAGTAGTCCTTTCGATAAGTAAGAGTGTCAAACTGAAATTGCAACTATCCCTGGGTGGTTTTGGTAATTCCTAACAACATATAGCTCATTGAACTAATGCTCTTTCAAGATGATCATTTCAGGAAGTTCAATGATTGTCATGGCATGGACTAGGAATGTGGACCCCTCAAAATGCTAAGGACACATATTAGCTCAAGCTCAAGACTCTACCTTTTCATTTCAGTGATCCAAGATCACATTGAGTCCATAGGAAAACCCAATACTATTAAAAGGGGATGAGGTGTTGCTTAATGGCTTGCTTGCTCAAAATGCTTAGTGATATGCTCCAAAAGCCCTCAACCACTTTCTCATTTTCACATATGTCCCGAACCAAAAGTCAAACTCGGCCCCACTGATTTGATCTATCCGGCGCCACCGAGTTCACTTGACATAGCCATAGGCAAAAACCCTAATTAGTTCGGTCTCACCGAGATGGGATTGCAAACTCTATGCTTCCCTTCATAACGTTTCGGTCTAACCGAGATGAGCGATCGGTGCCACCGAGTTTGCAATGCAAACTCTCTGTTTCCCTTTCGTAACGTTTCGGTCTCACCAAATGAGCGACTCGGTCCCACTAAGTTTGCTTGACCAACTCTCTGTTTGCCTATTACAGAAATCGGTCTTACCGAGTCTATGTGATCGGTCTCACCGAGATTACGTTATACCCTAACCCTAATGAAATCGGTCCCACCGAGTTGACATGTCGGTCCCACCGAAGAGCCTAACATTCACATTTTGAACTAAATCGGTCTGAGCGAGTTTCATGATTCGGTCTCACCGAGTTTGGTAAATTGTGTGTAACAGTTAGATTTTGTGTGGAGGCTATATATACCCCTCCACCCATTCTTCATTCATGGAGAGAGCCATCAGAACGTGCCTACACTTCTACCATTCATTTTCTGAGAGAGAACCACCTACTCATGTGTTGAGACCAAGATATTCCAATCCAACCACAAGAATATTGATCTCTAGCCTTCCCCAAGTTGCTTTCCACTCAAATCATCTTTCCACCAAATCCAAATCCGTGAGAGAGAGTTGAGTGTTGGGGAGACTATCATTTGAAGCACAAGAGCAAGGAGTTCATCATCAATACACCATATATTACCTTTTGGAGAGTGGTGTCTCCTAGATTGGTTAGGTGTCACTTGGGAGCCTCCATCAAGATTGTGGAGTTGAACCAAGGAGTTTGTACGAGAAAGGAGATCACCTACTTCGTGAAGATCTACCCTAGTGAGGCAAGTCCTTCGTGGGCGATGGCCATGGTGGGATAGACAAGGTTGCTTCTTCGTGGACCCTTCGTGGGTGGAGCCCTCCATGGACTCGTGCAACCGTTACCCTTCGTGGGTTGAAGTCTCCATCAACGTGGATGTATGATAGCACCACCTATCGGAACCATGGGAAAAATCTCCGTGTCTACATTGCGTTTGTGATAACCCACAAGTATAGGGGATCGCAACAGTTTTCGAGGGTAGAGTATTCAACCCAAATTTATAGATTTGACACAATGGGAGCCAAAGAATATTTCAAGGTATTAGCAATTGAGTTGTCAATTCAACCACACCTGGAGATTAATTATCTGTAGCAAGTGATCAGTAGCAAAGTAGTTTGATAGTTTTGATAGTAGTGACAGCAGCAACGGTAACAGTGATAGCAGTAATTTTGTAGCAAGTGTAACAGTGATGATAGCAGTAGTAACTTAGCAAGAACAATATAAGATAAATTTGTAGGCATTGGATCGGTGACTTGTTGGATGATATTCATCATGTGACAGTTATAACCTAGGGCGATACGGCACTAATTCCAGTTCATCGATATAGTGTAGGCATGTATTCTGTAAATAGTCATACGTGCTTTATTAAAAGAACTTGCATGACATCTTTTGTCCTACCCTCCCATGGCAGCGGGGTCCATAGTGGAAACTAAGGGATATTAAGGCCTCCTTTTAATAGAGAACCGGAACAAAGCATTAACACATAGTGAATACATGAACTCCTCAGACTATGGTCATCATTGGGAGTTGGCCCGGTTGTTGTCACTCCGGGGTTGCCGGATCATAACACGTAGTAGGTGACTATATTTTGCAAGATCGGATCTAAAACATGGATATAATGATGAATCCATAAACGGTTCAGATCTGAGTTCATGGCACCCGGGTCCAAAGTGACAAGCATTAAGCATAGCAAAGTCATAGTAACATCAATCTAAGAACATAGTGGATACTAGGGATCAAGCCCTAACAAAACTAACTTGATTACATGATGAATCTCATCCAACTCCTCACCAACCAGCGAGCCTACGAAAGAATTACTCACTCCCGATGGGGAGCATCATGGAATTGGCGATGGAGATGGATTGGTGATGACGAAGAACGAAGATCCCCCTCTCCGGAGCCCCAAACGGACTCCAGATCTTCCCTCCCAAGGAAGAACAGGGCTTGGCGGCAGCTCCGTCTCGTGGAACACGATAATTCTTTCTCCCTGGTTTTTTTTCTGGAAATATGTGATTTTATAGTATCAGGGGATCGTCTGCGGGGCCACCAGGTGGGTACAACCCACCTGGGCGCGCCAGGAGAGGGGGGCGCGCCCTGGTGGGTTGTGCCCACCCGGGGGCCCCTCTCTGGTGGGTCTTGGCTCCAGTAATTCTCTTTTATTCCATAAAAATTCCCCGCAAAGTTTCGTTTCATTCCAAGAACTTTTATTTCTTCACAAAAACAACACCATAGTAGTTCTACTGAAAACATCGTCAGTCCCGGGTTAGTTTCATTAAAATCATGCAAATTAGAGTCCAAAACAAGAGCAAAAGCGTGAGAAAAAGTAGATACGTTGGAGACGTATCAGTTTGCTCACTCCAAACTCCTCCCTTTACCTTCATATGTAATGATTTATATTCCGCTGCTATACTCTTAGACTTGCATGTGTAGGTTGATTGCTTGACTTGTGCTAAGTTGCTAAAATCTGCCAAAACTTAAAATTGGGAAAGGCTAGTTTTTATTAAGTCAAGTAGTCTAATCATCCCCCCTCTAGACATACTTTCAATCCTACACAAACCCAACAGGGAGCAGAAGGAAATGACAAGCGGTTTTCAGCAAGATATTCTCTGCAAGCATTGAAATTATCGGTAACACATAGTTGTGTGAGAAGATAATTCGAAACGGGTAACAAGTAACAAGAGTAACTAAGGTGCAGCAAGGTGGCCCAATCCTTTTTGTAGCAAAGGACAAGCCTGGACGAACTCTTATATAATGCAAAGCGCTCCCGAGGACACATGGGAATTGTTGTCAAGTTAGTTTTCATCATGCTTATATGATTCATGTTCGTTACTTTGATAATTTGATATGTGGGTGGACCGGTGCTTGGGTGCTGTCCTTACTTGGACAATCCTCCCACTTATGATTAACCCCTCTCGCAAGCATCCGCAACTACGAAAGAAGAATTAAGATAAATCTAAGCATATGATGAAACACATGGATCCAAATCAGCCCCTTACGAAGCAACACATAAACTAGGGTTTAAGCTTCTGTCACTCTAGCAACCCATCATCTACTTATTACTTCCCAATGCCTTCCCCTAGGCCCAAATCATGGTGAAGTGTCACGTAGTTGACGTTCACCTAACACCACTAGAGGAGAGACAACATACATCTCATCAAAATATCGAACGAATACCAAATTCACATGATTACTTATAACAAGACTTCTCCATGTCCTCAGGAACAAACGTAACTACTCATAAAGCATATTCATGTTCATAATTAGAGGGGTATTGAATAGCATTAAGGATCTGAACATATGATTGCTACCTCTTGAGCATGCATTGGTTTTCCCTTGAAGAGGAAAGGGTGATGCAGCAAAGTAGCGTAAGTATTTCCCTCAGTTTTTGAGAACCAAGGTACCAATCCAGTCGGAGACTACACGCAAGTCCCTCGTACCTGCACAAACAAATAAGAACCTTGCAACCAACGCGATAAAAGGGTTGTCAATCCCTTCACGACCACTTGCAAAAGTGAGATCTGATAAAGATAATAAGATAAATATTTTTGGTTTTTTGTTGTATAGATTGAAAAGTAAAGATTGCAAAATAAACGGTGACAGAAATAGCTAGTTGGCGGGAGATTAATATAATGGAAGATAGACCCGGGGGCCATAGGTTTCACTAGTGGCTTCTCTCAAGATAGCATATTTTACGGTGGGTGAACAAATTACTGCCGAGCAATTGATAGAAAAGTGCATAGTTATGAGAGTATCTAGGCATGATCATGTATATAGGCATCACGTCCATGTCAAGTAGACCGAAACGATTCTGCATCTACTACTATTACTCCACACATCGACCGCTATCCAGCATGCATCTAGAGTATTAAGTTCATAAGAACAGAGTAACGCATTAGGCAAGATGACATGATGTAGAGGGATAAACTCAAGCAATATGATATAAACCCCATCTTTTTATCCTCGATGGCAACAATACAATACGTGTCGTTTCCCTTTCTGTCACTGGGATCGAGCACCGCAAGATTGAACCCAAAGCTAAGCACTTCTCCCATTGCAAGAAAGATCAATCTAGTAGGCCAAACCAAACTGATAATTCGAAGAGACTTGCAAAGATATCAAATCATGCATATAAGAATTCAGAGAAGAATCAAATATTGTTCATAGATAAACTTGGTCATAAACCCACAATTCATCGGATATCGGCAAACACACCGCAAAAAGTATTACATCAAATAGATCTCCAAGAGAATCGAGGAGAACTTTGTATTGAGATCCAAAGAGAGAGAAGAATCCATCTAGCTAATAACTATGGACCCGAAGGTCTGTGGTAAACTACTCACACATCATCGGAGAGGCTATGGTGTTGATGTAGAAGCCCTCCATGATCGATTCCCCCTTCGGCGGAGCGCCGGAAAAGGCCCCAAGATGGGATCTCACGGGTACAGTAGGTTGCGGCAGTGGAAAAAGTGTTTCGTGGTGCTCCTGGATGTTTTCAGGGTATAAGAGTATATATAGGCGAAGGAAGTAGGTCGGTGGAGCTGCAGGGGGCCCACGAGGGTGGGGGGCGTGCCTCCCTGCCTCGTGGCTTCCTCGCTGCTTCCTTGATGTTAACTCCAAGTCTCCTGGATTGCGTTTGTTCCAAAAACGATCCTCGCGAAGGTTTCATTCCGTTTGGATTCCGTTTGATATTCCTTTTCTGCGAAGCATTGAAATAGGCAAAAAACAGCAATTTGCACTGGGGCTTTGGTTAGTAGGTTAGTCCCAATAATAATATAAAAGTGCATATAAAGCACATTAAGCATCCAAAACAGATAATATAATAGCATGGAACAATCAAAAATTATAGATACGCTGGAGACGTATCGAGCATCCCCAAGCTTAATTCATGCTCGTCCTCGAGTAGGTAAATGATAAAAACAGAATTTTTGATGTGGAATGCTACCCAACATAATTTTCAATGTAATTTCCTTTATTGTGGCATGAATGTTCAGATCTGAAAGATTCAGTACAAAAGTTTAATATTGACATAAAAATAATAATACTTCGAGCATACTAGTAAAGCAATCATGTCTTCTCAAAATAACATGGCCAAAGAAAGTTATCCCTACAAAATCATATAATCTGGCTATGCTCTATCTTCATCACACAAAATATTTAAATCATGCACAACCCTGATGACAAGCCAAGCAATTGTTTCATGCTTTTGATGTTCTCAATCCTTTGCAATTTTCACGCAATACATGAGCGTGATCCATGGACATAGCACTATATGTGGAATAGAATGGTGGTTGTGGGGAAGATAAAAAGGAGAAGATAGTCTCACATCAACTAGGCATATCATGGGCTATGGATATGCCCATCAATAGATATCAATGTGAGTGAGTAGGGATTGCCATGCAACGGATGCGCTAGAGCTATAAGTGTATGAAAGCTCAACAAAAGAAACTAAGAGGGTGTGCATCCAACTCGCTTGCTCACGAAGACCTAGGGCATTTTGAGGAAGCCCATCATTGGAATATACAAGCCAAGTTCTATAGTGTAAAATTCCCACTAGTATTATGAAAGTGACAACATAGGAGATTCTCTATCATGAAGATCATGGTACTACTTTGAAGCACAAGTGTGGAAAAAGGATAGTAGCATTGTCCCTTCTCTCTTTTTCTCTCATTTTTTTATTTGGGCCTTTCTATTTTTTTATGGCCCCTTTTGTTACGTCCGGAGTCTCATCCCGACTTGTGGGGGAATCATAGTCTCCATCATCCTTTCCTCACTTAGGACAACGCTCTAATAATGATGATCATCACACTTTTATTTACTAGAACTCAAGAATTACAACTCAATACTCAGAACAAAATATAACTCTATGTGAATGCCTCCGGCGGTGTACCGTGATATGCAATGAATCAAGAGTGACATGTATGAAAGAATTATGAACGGTGGCTTTGCCACAAATACGATGTCAACTACATGATCATGCAAGGCAATATGACAATGATGGAGTGTGTCATAATAAACGGAACGGTGGAAAGTTGCATGGCAATATATCTTGGAATGGCTATGGAAATGCCATAATAGGTAGGTATGGTGGCTGTTTTGAGGAAGGTATATGGTGGGTGTATGATACCAACGGAAGGTGTGCGGTATTAGAGAGGCTAGCAATGGTGGAAGGGTGAGAGTGCGTATAATCCATGGACTCAACATTAGTCATAAAGAACTCACATACTTATTGCAAAAATCTATTAGTTATCGAAACGAAGTACTACACATGCTCCTAGGGGGATAGATTGGTAGGAAAATACCATCGCTCATCCCCGACCGCCACTCATAAGGAAGACAATCAATAAATAAATCATGCTCCGACTTCATCACATAACGGTTCACCATACGTGCATGCTATGGGAATCACAAACTTCAACACAAGTATCTCTCAAATTCACAACTACTCAACTAGCATGACTCTAATATCACCATCTTCATATCTCAAAACAATCGTAAAGAATCAAACTTCTCATAGTATTCAATGCACTTTATATGAAAGTTTTTATTATACCCATCTTGGATGCCTATCATATTAGGACTAATTTTATAGCCAAAGCAAATTACCATGCTGTTCTAAAAGAATCTCAAAATAATATAAGTGAAGCATGAGATATCAATAATTCCTATAAAATAAAAACACCACCGTGCTCTAAAAAGATATAAGTGAAGCACTAGAGCAAAATTATCTAGCTCAAAGAATATAAGTGAAGCACATAGAGTATTCTAATAAATTCCGATTCATGTGTGTCTCTCCAAAATGTGTGTACAGCAAGGATGATTGTGGTAAACTAAAAAGCAAAGACTGAAATCATACAAGACGCTCCAAGCAAAACACATATCATGTGGTGAATAAAAATATAGCATCGAGTAAAGTTACCGATAGACGAAGACGAAAGAGGGGATGCCTTCCGGGGCATCCCCAAGCTTAGGATTTTGGTTGTTCTTAAATTTTACCTTGGGGTGCCTTGGGATCCCCAAGCTTAGGCTCTTGCCACTCCTTGTTCCAAAATCCATCAAATCTTTACCCAAAAACTTGAAAACTTCACAACACAAAACTCAACAGAAAATCTCATGACCTCCGTTAGTGTAAGAAAACAAACCACCACTTTAAGGTACTGTAATGAACTCATTATTTATTTATATTGGTGTTAAACCTACTGTATTCCAACTTCTCTATGGTTCATACCCCCCGATACTAGCCATAGATTCATTAAAATAAGCAAACAACACACGAAAAACAGAATCTGTCAAAAAACAGAACAGTCTGTAGTAATCTGTATCTAACGCAAACTTCTGTAACTCAGAAAAATCTGAAAATATAGGACGCCCTAGATAATTTGTTTATTGATCTACTGCAATTGGTATTAGTATTTTATCATTCTCTGGTGATTTTTAACAATTGTTTTCGTGAGCAGAAAGTTTCTGACTTTTTCAGCAAGATCAAATAATTATCATCCAAGAAGATCCTATAGGTTTTACTTGGCACAAACACTAATCAAAACATAAAACCACATCTAACCATAGGCTAGATGAATTATTTATTACTAAACAGGAACAAAAAGCAAGAAACAAAAATAAAATTGGGTTGCCTCCCAACAAGCGCTATTGTTTAAGGCCCCTAGCTAGGCATTGATAATTTTAATGATGCTCACATCGAAGACAAGAATTAAAGCACAAAGAGAGCATCATAGAACACGTGATAAACACATCTAAGTCTAACATACTTTCTATGCATAGGCATTTTATAATCAAACAAATTATCATAGCAAGCAAAAATTAGCATATACAAGGAAGAAGAAAGAGACGATAGCAATCTCAACAGACGAGAGGTAATTTAATAAGATAAAAATTTCTACAACCATATTTTCCTCTCTCATAATAATTACATGTAGGATCATAGGCAAATTCAACAAAATAGCTATCACATAACATATTCTCAACACGATCCACATGCATGCAAAATTGACACTATTTCAAAATAGTGGGATTATCATTAACTAAAGTCATGACCTCTCCAAACCCACTTTTATCAAAAATACCATAAGGTTGAACATTCTCCAAATATGTGGGATCTAAAGTTGACACTCTTCCAAACCCACTTTCAATATTATTGAAAACACTATTATCAATCTCATATTCATCATGGGGCTTAAATAAATTTTCAAGATCATAAGAAGAATCACCCTAATCATGATCATTGCAAAAAGTAGTAGACATAGCAAAACTAGCATCCCCAAGCTTAGGGTTTTGCATATCATTAACACAATTTACATTAATAGAATTTATAATAACATCATTGCAATCATGCTTTTTATTCAAAGATCTATCGTGAATCACTTCATAAATCACTTCATCACAATTTTCAGATTCACGGATTTCAAGCAAAACCTTATAAAGATAATCTAGTGCACCCAAATCACTAGGAATTGGTTCATCATAATTGGATCTCTTAAAAAGATTGGCAAGCAGGTGAGGATACATAGATCATTTAGCAAGCGAAGATGCAAGCAAAAAGAAGGCACATGGTAACACACGATCGAACGGAAGGAGGGCGAATAAAACGGCAAGGGTGAAGTGGGGGAGAGGAAAATGAGAGGCAAATGGCAAATAATGTAATGCGAGGGATAAGAGTTTGTGATGGGTACTTGGTATGTCTTGACTTGTGCGTAGATCTCCCCGGCAACGGCGCGAGAAATCCTTCTTGCTACCTCTTGAGCATGCGTTAGTTTTCCCTTGAAGAGGAAAGGGTGATGCAGCAAAGTAGCGTAAGTATTTACCTCAGTTTTTGAGAACCAAGGTATCAATCTAGTAGGAGACTACACGCAAGTCCCTCATGCCTGCACAAAAAAATAAGAACCTTGCAACCAACACGATAAAGGGGTTGTCAATCCCTTCACGACCACTTGCAAAAGTGAGATCTGATAAAGATAATAAGATAAATATTTTTGGTATTTTTGTTGTATAGATTCAAAAGTAAAGATTGCAAAATAAATGGTGACAGAAATAGCTAGTTGGCGGGAGATTAATATAATGGAAGATAGACCCGGGTGTCGGTGTCAAAACCGGCGGATCTCGGGTAGGGGGTCCCGAACTGTGCGTCTAAGGTCGATGGTAACAGGAGACAGGGGACACAATGTTTACCCAGGTTCGGGCCCTCTCTATGGAGGTAATACCCTACTTCCTGCTTGATTGATCCTGATGAATATGAGTATTACAAGAGTTGATCTATCACGAGATCGTAATGGCTAAACCCTAGGAGTCTAGCCTGTATGACTATGGTAATGAGTCCCTTTTCTCCGGACTAAGTCCTCCGGTTTATATAGACACCTGAAGGATCTAGGGTTACACAAGGTCGGTTACAAAGAAAGGAATCTACATATTTGATCGCCAAGCTTGCCTTCCATGACAAGGAAAATCCCATCCGTACACGGGTGCAGTCTTCGGTCTTCGTATCTTCACTGTCCGTCAGTCCGGCCCATGGCTAACGGGCCGGACGCTCGAGGACCCCTTAGTCCAGGACTCCCTCAGTAGCCCCCGAACCAGTCTTCAATGACGAGGTGTTCGGTGCATAGATTGTCTTTGGCATTGCAAGGCGGGTTCCTCCACAAATGACCTCCAAGTAATGTATTCGGCCTTCCATTCAATGTCGCTCCCCTCGGCTTCTATGTATCCATGATTTCAGCTTCCATGTGTCGAGCGAATGCGGAAGGTCAGGGTATTTTTGCACATAACACCCTGGCCATTCGAGGGATAGCGTCTATTTAAAGAGATGGGATCTTAGATCCATTTGACATCTTGCAGAAAAATCCTCAAAGATCACTAGGAAAGAACACTCCAACATGTCTAGCATTCCCGGCTCCTCCTCCCGTCCCTGCGGCCCAGAAAAAGGCGAGTGGGAGAAGTGTTCCGTATCCCATAGTCAGCTAGTGAAGTTGCAAACACAGGGATTTCCCCCCTGCAGATCTGGTCCCTGTTCGAGCAGGGCTGGCCTCCTTCAACGGTGGAACCCAGGCGGAGGATTTCCCCAATCCGTCCCAGGGGAACGAGTGTGTTTCGTCCCTTATCTGCTAAGGGGCGTCGGATTTCCAATCCATCCGTTCCTCCGGGGCTTCTGGAATACTATGGCCTCTAGCTGCACAACTTTACTCCCGCCTCCATCCTGCACATTGCGGGTTATGTCGCTTTATGCGAACTATTTCTGGGTATTGAGGCCCATTTCAAACTGTGGAGAAAGTTGTTCTATCTTGTCTCGCGTAACCACGAGGGATCAATATTTCAAGTGGACGGAGCCGAAATATGGCGCATCGCCAATACCGGATACCTGTCTGGCATACCAAGGAAGGCATCCGAAGAATGGCCTTCCGAGTGGTTCTACATCGAGGACGTCGCACTTCCCGATCCAGTTTGAAAGGGTCTTCCCGAATTTGCAAGCATTCCGCTGAAGAAACGCCACAGCTGGCGTCCCCGGAGTCTTGAAGAGGATGACAGTGCGGAAGTTTGTCAGCTCATGAACAAGATAAAGACGCTGCCTAGTCCGGATTAACAATAGTCGAGGTAATGGTGACCTCCATAGTACGAGGGGTTCAGCCACTTCAATACAGAGGGCTCCCAGTGTGGCACTATAATGGGGAGGATGACGCCTCCCACTGTGGTCGGAAAGGTCCGGACACCCCCGCCGCTTTGGCCAAGATACTGGCCGAGTTGTTTAAAGGGGAGGAAGAGGAATTTCTTCGCATCAAGCGCAGAGATGGGTACTCTATGTATGACCCCCCAGCTGGGTAAATCCTAACCCCTCTGCTTTTACTCATTCCACTCCCCAAGTCATCTTTAAGGAATTCTTAATCCGCTTATTTATAACAGCACTGGCGAAAGATCTCCGAGGGGCTTCGCAACCCCGCCCCACAGCCAGAGAACCACAACCGGGAGCTTGATCCTAGGTTCAAAGAGGATCCGGATATATTCGTGGTACTCGCGGAAGGGGTGTTTTACCAGGCGAGCTACGATGGCACGGAAGTGGCCATTATCGTTGACTATCCCGGTCTTCTTCCTACTTCCCACGTAAGTCATCAGGAGACATCCCCCCCGAAAGAGTTTCCTCGCTCTGCCTCACCCACCGCACTGTCTCATGCTCCAAAGGGGAGATGTTCGACATGTCATGCTATCCAGAGGGCGACTCCAAAGAGAGCGGCTCCCACGCCGAGCCAGGCCTCTAAAAGGAAGGTAGGTGAAGACACGGCCGGGCCTTCATCGAAGAGGTACGGATTTGAAAATATACTTTTAGTAGTCACATCCAACTGTGACTGTTATGTTTGTCCTGTATCAGGAAAAAGGTTCGCCGAACTATGTCCGGGAATTCAGCCAGTCGTACTCCCAACAACCGGGGTGCAGACCCTGCCGGAGAGACGGGGGCCGATACGGGAATGACACCGGACTGTCCTTCGGCCGAGGGCTCAGAAGATATGTCCGTCACCAACTCGGAAGTGGAGAGAGCCATGAATCATCGGCGCCGAAGGGCCGTTTTATGGGACCCTGGCTTCTCAAAAGAGGTGATTGATGCCTTCAGCTTGGCTGATGCATACATCCGAGTTGCTCGAGATGGGCTTAGCAGAGGCACAAAGCAGCATTTAACGGATGTGCAGGTAAGTTTTCTTTGTCCGAATAGGATAACCACATGCCAGTAGCCCCCGAGACTGAAAGCAGTTGGTACAACTGATTTAAGGATCGTTGTATAACCAGGTTCTTACAGAGAAGAACAACCTGCTAGCCCAAGAGCTGGAGCAGTGTCGGACACAGCTAAATGCTGCTACCGCCGAACTGAAAAAGTCCAAGAAGGCATCCTCTGGTAATGTTCCCCTCCATCGAGGAACAATAATTATATACCAGCTGTGCTAATACTGTTGCTTATCTCATGATAGGATCGTCAGATCAACTGGAAGAGAAGTTGAAAACCGCTCAAGCGGGAGAGAAAGAGGCAAAAAGACCACACGCCGTAGGCGAGCGTGTTCTGACCCGAGCCAGAGAGGAGAAAAACAAACTCCAGGATTCAAACACCAAACTGGGCGAAGAACTAAAAGATGTGCAGGCCCAGCTAGCCGACTCCGTGAAGGAAAATAAAAAGCTGCGAGGCGGCATATTCAGTATGTGGCCAACTGTACCTCATGTCAGTTTGGAGATGAAAATTAGCTGATGTAGGTGTTTTTGTAGGTATGCTGACGGGCCGTCCTGAAGAGGAGGTGTCCGGATCATCGGATAAATTGCTTCAAGGGCTATCTCAAATGCACGAGCAGGCCCGACAGGCAATGCGGAGTGTTGCCAAAGCCTTGTGTCCCTCCGCATCCCCTCTAGGAAGGATGGAGGAGCTTGTAGAGTTGTTCAAAGGAGCACGACGGCGTTTCCGATAGTGGAAGATATCTTCCTGCCGGAAGGTGCACGAGAGGCCTGGGCTATGGTGAAAACGCGGTATACCAAGCTTGATTCGAATCACATGGCCCGGGTCGGACCTCTAGGGTCAGATGGGAAGGAGATTCCCATTAATTTGGTATATAACCAAGTAGAAGTAGCTGCCAGGTATTTCCAACAGGATTGTAAATTAGACTGTCTGCTGGACGGTGTAGAACAGGAAATTTTTGAGTCCTAAGTGACTATGTACTTTCCTTGATATGTTCAACTCTAGCCAGACTGTGAAACGATTGTCATGGCAGACCTTTTCGCTTCGACCTCTCTACCCGAAGGTGCGGAGTGCTTCCGAATACCTGAGCGGCAAAATCGGGGTATGCGTGGAAACCAGGCGTAGGGGTCATAGTTGCTTAAACAGACAAGTTGTACCTGGCTAGTTATGTTATATTACATTAAGATTGTAAGAACCATCTTCCAGAGAGAATAGTTCCTTTAAGGGCTCCTTTCCCTGGGTGTGCATGCATTGGCGTGCATGTCCGGACTGTGATGAAGAAATCACATTATGTATAGCTTCTGGGGGTTCACGATGGAACGAATGCAAAAAAAATCTTTAATTCACCGACCGAATATTCCCTTAAGAACGCTAGCTTTCGGCTTCACCCAGTCTGAGGTACACATCCGCATGACCCGGCAGTAACAATCGCAGAGGTGCTCCCTTTATGCCCTAGCCGAACTAACGGGAACGTAGGGCATAAGCATAGGAGCCAGGCAACCCAGCTTGGCCAAAACTTAAGTCATATCGATGCATATAATGGCAAAGAAAAGGGACATATGAGGAAAAGACACATATGTGGTGAGTGTGATGCTTGAGAGATAACAATAATAACAAGCTTCTGTCCGAGAAGCCCCCGGGTATAATGTTCGTACATATTTGAAGATGTATACGTTAGAGGTGTGCGGTCTAGCCGTACGAGAGCTTTAAAGCGAAAAAAGAAAAACAAAAAAGAGAGGAAAAATAATGGAAACCGCAGGGAGGAAGGAGATGAACAAAGAGTTCGGCGCTAGGCATGGAATCTTCGGAGCCTGTCCGCGTTCCAGGGGTTCGGCTCTAGGCGGTTGTCTGACGCATCACGCAGACGGTACGCTCCTACGGTGAGAACTTCGTCAATGATGAAGGGACCTTCCCATTTGGGCTTGAGTTTGTCCTTTTTCTTTTCCGGCAAGCGTAGAACGAGTTCGCCAACGTTGTAAGTTTTGGCCCGTACTTCTCTGCTTTGATATCTCCGAGCCTGCTATTGGTATAGTGCTGAATGGGCTTTTGCGCCATTGCGCTCCTCCTCCAGGGCATCTAAGCTGTCCTGCCGATCAAGCTCGGCTTCTCTCTCTTCGTACATGCGCATTCGAGGTGAGTCATGAATAATATTGCAGGGCAACACAGCCTGTGCGCCGTACACCATGAAGAAAGGTGTGTATCCGGTAGTGCGGTTGGGCGTGGTCCGCAGCCCCCAGAGTATGGAGTCGAGCTCCTCAACCCAGTGCTTGTCTGATTCTTTTAAAGACCGCACTAGTCTTGGCTTGATGCCGCTCATGATAAGGCCATTGGCTCGTTCCACTTGACCGTTTGTTTGTGGGTGGTAGGCAGAGGCGTAATCGAGCTTAATGCCAAGGTTAGCACACCAGGTTTTCACCTCATCGGCTGTGAAGTTGGAGCCGTTGTCGGTGATGATGCTGTGTGGAACACCATAACGGTGTACAACATCGGATATGGATTCTATCACACGGTCCGGACTCGGCCGTTTTAACTGGTTTGGCCTCTATCCACTTAGTGAATTTATCCACCATGACCAGCAGGTATGTTTTTCTTGTGGCTTCCCCCTTTAAGGGGTCCAACCATATCCAGTCCCCAGACCGCGAAAGGCCAAGTGATGGGGATTGTTTGTAGGGCAGTAGGGGGCATATGGCTTTGGTTGGCACCCGACGCAGCGTTGGACAAGGTCCTGTGCGTCTGCTCGGGCCGTCGGCCAATAAAACCCTGTACGGAAAGCCTTGCTAACAAGTTCCCGAGCTGCGGCATGGTGCCCGCCAAGACCGGCATGAATTTCAGCCAAGAGTTGCCGCCCCTCTTCCTCGGAGATACATCTTTGAAGGACTCCGGTAGCACTTTTCTTGTAGAGCTCTCCGTTGTGAACCTTGTAGGCTTTCGAACGCTGGACAATGTGGCGGGCCTCATTCTGGTCCTCGGGGAGTTCTTTCATATTAAGGTAGGCCAAGAAAGGTTCGGTCCATGGGGCAATGACTGCCATAATAAGGTGGGCCGACGGTGTTATTTCGGTGGCTGAGCCCCCGATGATATCTGTCTGTTCGGAGTTTGGGGTTGTGTTCGGATGCGGACTGGTGTTGCCGCCCTCCCCTTGCCACACCACGGATGGCTTAAAAATCCTTTCCAGGAAAATGTTAGGTGGGACGGGGTCACGTTTGGCGCCGATACGAGCAAGGACGTCCGCCGCTTGATTACTTTCTCGGGCCACGTGATGGAACTCGAGCCCCTCGAACCGAGCCGACATTTTTAGTACGGCACTACGGTAAGCCACCATCTTCGGATCTTTGGCATTGAAGTCTCCATTTATTTGAGATATTGCAAGGTTTGAGTCCCCGCGCACCTCCAGGCGCTATATGCCCATGGAGATAGCCATCCGGAGACCATGCAATAAGGCCTCGTATTCGGCTGCATTATTGGAGTCTGTGTATAATATTTGGAGTACGTACTGGACGACATCTCCAGTGGGGGACGTTAAAACGACGCCCGCTCCTAGCCCTGCCAACATTTTGGAGCCATCAAAGTACATAACCCAGTTGGAATATGTGCCGTACTCTTTAGGGAGTTCGGCCTCTGTCCATTCGGCGACGAAGTCAACCAGTACTTAGGATTTAATGGCTCGACGTGGTTTGTATGTTATGTCAAATGGAAGGAGCTCGATGGCCCATTTGGCAATCTGGCCCGTGGCATCGCGGTTGTTTATAATGTCATTGAGTGGTACTTCAGAAGCCACCGTGATCGAACACTCCTGGAAGTAGTGTCGTAGCTTTCGGGATGCCATGAAGACCGCGTATGCTATCTTTTGATAATTGGTGTACCGGGATTTGCATGGTGTGAGGACAGTGGATACGTAGTATACTGGTTTTTGGAGCGGGAATTTGTGTCCGTCCTGTTCTCGTTCTACGACGAGCACATCGCTCACCACCTGGTGTGTTGCCGATATGTATAGTAGCATGGGTTCGCCGACGTTTGGTGCGGCCAGGATTGGGTTGCTTGCTAGAAGGGCTTTTATTTATTTTAGTCCGGCTGTTGCTGCGTCCGTCCACTCAAAGTGATCGGTGCGCCGTAGGAGGCGATAGAGTGGCAGTGCCTTTTCTCCCAATCTGGAGATAAAGCGGCTTAGAGCTGCCACGCAACCAGTGAGTTTTTGGACTTGTTTAAGGTCCGTTGGTGTAGCCAATTGTGACAGAGCTCGGATTTTGGCTGGATTTGCTTCAATTCCTCTATTGGAAATGATGAATCCCAGCAGCTTTCCTGCGCGGACACCGAAAACACACTTTTTCGGATTGAGCTGAATGTCATATGCGCGGAGGTTGTCGAATGTGAGACGTAGGTCGTCTATTAGTGTTTTGACGTGCCTTGTTTTGATTACGACGTCGTCCACATAAGCTTCAACTGTCTTTCCGATCTGTTTCTCCACGCATGTTTGAATCATGCGTTGGTAAGTGGCGCCAACGTTGTTGACCCGAAGGGCATGGTGTTGAAGCAGAATGGCCCATATGGGGTAATGAATGATGTTGCAGCTTGATCGGACTCCTTCATTTTGATTTGATGGTATCCGGAGTATGCGTCAAGGAAACATAGTGAGTCGTGTCCTGCGGTAGCATCAATGATTTGATCAATGCGGGGGAGGGAGAAGGGGTCCTTAGGGCAAGCCTTATTGAGATCTTTAAAATCGACGCACAAGCGCCAGGATTTATCCTTCTTTGGTACCATCACCAGGTTTGCCAGCCAGTCCGGATGTTTTATTTCTCTAATGAACCCGGCCTCAATTAGCTTGGCTAGCTCCTCCCCCATAGCTTGGCGTTTGGGTTCGGAAAAGCGCCGCAATGCTTGTTTGACTGGTTTGTATCCCTTTAATATATTGAGGCTGTGTTCGGCCAGCTTGCGTGGGATTCCTGGCATATCCGAAGGGTGCCAGGTGAATATATCCCAGTTTTCACGAAGAAAATCCCGTAGCGCGGCGTCGACCGTTGGGTCTAGTTGTGCTCCAATAGATGCTGTCTTCTTGGGGTCCGTTGGGTGGACCTGGAATTTGACTATTTCTTCTGCCGGTTTGAAGGAGGTGGATTTGGGTCATTTGTCTAAGATCACATTGTCCCTATCCACCGTGGAGCGCAGTGCGGTTAATTCTTCGGCCGCGAGGGCTTCAGATAATGCCTCAAGGGCCAGGGATGCGGTTTTGTTTTCGGCGCAGAGTGCTATATCTGTATCACTGACGAGAGTGATTATGCCGTTGGGCCCGGGCATCTTTAGCTTCATGTACCCGTAATGAGGTATAGCTTGGAAGCATGTAAAAGCATCTCGCCCCAACAGGGCGTGATATCCACTGTTGAAACGAGCCACTTGGAAGGTTATCTCCACGGACCGGTAATTCTCCGGAGTGCCGAATACCACGTCAAGTGTGAATTTTCTCATGCACCGCACCTCCCGACTGGGAATGATTCCTCGGAAGGTCGTGCTGCTTTGCTCGATGCGGCTCCTGTCTATTTCCATTTTGTGGAGTGTATCCTCATAGATGAGGTTTAGTCCGCTGCCGCCGTCCATGAGGACCTTGGTGAGTCGGAAGCCGTCGATGATTGGACCGAGGACTAATGCGGCTGGCGCTCGGACTGTTCTGTATTTTGGTTCGTCACCGGCATTAAAGGTTATAGCCGTGTCGTTCCAAGGGTTTATTGCGGCGATTTGGTAGACTTCGGTGAGGTCGCGGAGTGCCCTTTTGCGCTTATTGTTTGAAGCGAATGTCTCGAAGACCGTCAATCCTATGAGGTCGTCGTCTTCTGGGTTGTGTTGCTCTGGGGCGTTTTTGGTGAGGATATCCTCGCCGCTCTTGGCTACCTGCCGGAGTATCCAACGTGCTCTAAGGCTGTGGGTTGATATGTTATCCGACATTGTGTGTATTTTGCATGGGCCATCGAGCCATCCCTCCAGAACGGTTCCATGCCGCGCAATGGGCTTATATTTCTTGGCTACTGAACCAGGCGTACCACGAGGGTGTGCTCTTTTCGCCTGAACGAGAGGTTGGGTTGGGATGGATGGTTCCCAGCGAGCTGCCTGAATTTTCCAGGCGCTTTCCATTGCGCTGTACTTCTGTACGATTGTTGTCAGGTCAGCGAAGTGTGTTATGCGGTGGCGATTGAGGGCGTTGAGGATTCCTTCGTCCGTGCAATTGTTGCAGAACGCTGATGTCGCGTCCTCATCACGACAATGTTTAACCTTGTTCTTGGCAAGGAGGAATCTGGCCCAGAAGTGGTTGACCGTCTCCTGAGACTGCTGCTGTATGTTTGTGAGAGCGCTGATATCTGGGTGGGTGGGTGGTTTTAAATCCGGACCCTGACCCAATTGTTGATCCGAAGTCTGAAGATCCTCCGGACTTATCAGTCCGGGCTCCGAAGCGTCTGCTGATTGCTTAGGCAGGTCACATCTTCTCGCCGGTGGGTGTCCAGCTCTTTAGGGTCGGAGATCCGAACATAATCCGTCCTCGGTATAGGGAAGGGGTCGTCGTCTTGCTCCACGACTACCGCTATCTGGTGGGTGATCGGTGGAGATTTGATTTCTCTCTAATCGGGTTTAAGCCCAATTCGATCGTAATCTGTGGCGATCCCCAGGGCGGCGATGCGATCGAGGAGCTCGTTCAAAGACGAAAACTCTGCCAGATCCATCTGCTTGGCAAGTTCGGATTCGACACAGAGAGGATTTTCGATGACCCGAGAGGTCATCGTTGGCTTAACGGCCGAACGGGTGGTCATGGTAAAGCCGCCCAGCCGGAGGGTTTGGCCTAAGACCAGTGCTCCTCTGGAGGTGATGTTGTCTTTGAGAACAAGGCGAGCCATCGATCCTGTCGTCGACGTCACAGTGGAACTCTCAATGAAAGCACCAATGCCGGTGTCAAAACCGGCGGATCTCAGGTAGGGGGTCCCGAACTGTGCGTCTAAGGTCGATGGTAACAGGAGAGAGGGGACACAATGTTTACCCAGGTTCGGGCCCTCTCTATGGAGGTAATACCCTACTTCCTGCTTGATTGATCTTGATGAATATGAGTATTACAAGAGTTGATCTACCACGAGATCGTAATGGCTAAACCCTAGGAGTCTAGCCTGTATGACTATGGTAATGAGTCCCTTTTCTCCGGACTAAGTCCTCCGGTTTATATAGACACCGGAAGGATCTAGGGTTACACAAGGTCAGTTTCAAAGAAAGGAATCTACATATTTTATCGCCAAGCTTGCCTTCCAAGACAAGGAGAGTCCCATCCAGACACGGGTGCAGTCTTCGGTCTTCGTATCTTCACAGTTCATCAGTCCGGCCCATGGCTAACGGGCCGGACGCCCAAGGACCCCTTAGTCCAGGACTCCCTCACCGGGGGCCAAAGGTTTCACTAGTGGCTTCTCTCAAGATAGCATATTTTACGGTGGGTGAACAAATTACTGCCGAGCAATTGATAGAAAAGTCCATAGTCATGAGAATATCTAGGCATGATCATGTATATAGGCATCACGTCCGTGTCAAGTAGACCAAAACGATTCTGCATCTACTACTATTACTCCACACATCGACCGCTATCCAGCATGCATCTAGAGTATTAAGTTCATAAGAACAGAGTAACACATTAGGCAAGATGACATGATGTAGAGGGATAAACTCAAGCAATATGATATAAACCCCATCTTTTTATCCTCGATGGCAACAATACAATACGTGTCGTTTCCCTTTCTGTCATTGGGATCGAGCACCGCAAGATTGAACCCAAAGCTAAGCACTTCTCCCATTGCAAGAAAGATCAATCTAGTAGGCCAAACCAAACTGATAATTCGAAGAGACTTGCAAAGATATCAAATCATGCATATAAGAATTCAGAGAAGAATCAAATATTGTTCACAGATAAACTTGATCATAAACCCACAATTCATCGAATCTCGGCAAACACAATGCAAAAAGTATTACATCGAATAGATCTCTGATACGTCCATTTTGCATCATGCTTTTATATCGATATTTATTGCATTATGGGTTGTTATTGCACATTATGTCACAATACTTATGCCTTTTCTCTCTTATTTTACAAGGTTTACATGAAGAGGGAGAATGCCGGCAGCTGGAATTCTGGGCTGGAAAAGGAGCAAATATTAGAGACCTATTCTGCACAACTCCAAAAGTCCTGAAACTCCACGGAAGTCATTTTTGGAATTAATAAAAAATACCGAGCGAAGAAAATACCAGAGGGGGCCCACACCTTGGCCACTAGGGTGGGGGCGCCCCTACCCCCTGGGCGAGCCCCCTGCCTCGTGGGCCCTCTGGCAGGCCTCCGGTGCCCATCTTTGGCTATATGGTGTCTTCTACCCTGGAAAAAATCATAAGCAAGCTCACGGGATGAAACACCGCCGCCACGAGGCGGAACCTTGGTGGAACCAATCTAGGGCTCCGGCAGAGCTGTTCTACCAGGGAAACTTCCCTCCGGGAGGGGGAAATCGTCACCATCATCATCACCAACGATCCTCTCATCGGGAGGGGGTCAATCTTCATCAACATCTTCACCAGCACCATCTCCTCTCAAACCCTAGTTCATCTCTTGTATCCAATCTTTGTATCAAAACCTCAGATTGGTACCTGTAGGTTGCTAGTAGTGTTGATTACTCCTTGTAGTTGATGCTAGTTGGTTTACTTGGTGGAAGATCACATGTTCAGATCCATTATGCATATTAATACCCCTCTGATTATGAACATGAATATGCTTTGTGAGTAGTTACGTTTGTTCCTGCGGACATGGGAGAAGTCTTGCTATAAGTAGTCATGTGAATTTGGTATTCGTTTGATATTTTGATGAGATGTATGTTGTCTCTCCTCTAGTGGTGTCATGTGAAAGTCGAATACATGACACTTCACCATTGTTTGGGCCTAGAGGAAGGCATTGGGAAGTAATAAGTAGATGATCGGTTGCTAGAGTGACAGAAGCTTAAACCCTAGTTTATGCGTTGCTTCGTAAGGGGCTGATTTGGATCCATATGTTTCATGCTATGGTTAGGTTTACCTTAGTACTTCTTTTGTAGTTGCGGATGCTTGCAATAGGAGTTAATCATAAGTGGGATGCTTGTCCAAGTAAGGATAGCGTCCAAGCACCGGTCCACCCACATATCAAATTATCAAAGTACCGAACGTGAATCATATGAGTGTGATGAAAACTAGCTTGACGATAATTCCCATGTGTCCTCGGGAGCGTTTTCCTTCATATAAGAGTTTGTTCAGGCTTGTCCTTTGCTAAAAAAAGGATTGGGCCACCTTGCTACACTTTATTTACACTTGTTACTTGTTACCTGTTACAAATTACCTTATCACAAAACTATCTGTTACCTATAATTTCAGTGCTTGCAGAGAATACCTTGCTGAAAACCACTTGCCATTTCCTTCTGCTCCTCGTTGGGTTCGACACTCTTACTTATCGAAAGGACTACGATAGATCCCCTATACTTGTGGGTCATCAAGACTCTTTTCTGGCGCCGTTGTCGGGGAATGAAGCGCCTTTGGTAAGGAAATTTTTTTATAGTGTGCTGAAATTTACTATCACTTGTCACTATGGAAAGTAATCCTTTGAGGGGCTTGTTCGGGGTATCTTCACCCCGACCAGTAGAGAAAATAGTTGCTCCTCAACCTACTAAACCTACTGAAAATGTTTACTTTGAAATTCCTTCGGGTATGATAGAGAAATTGCTGGCTAATCCTTTCACAGGTGATGGAACATTGCATCCTGATTTACACCTAATCTGTGTGGATGAAGTTTGTGGATTATTTAAGCTTGCAGGTATGCCCGATGATGTTATCAAGAAGGTCTCCCCTTTATCTTTGAAGGGAGAGGCATTGACATGGTATAGGCTATGTGATGATATGGGATCACGGAACTACAAACGATTGGAATTGGAATTTCATCAGAAGTTTTATCATATGCATCTTGTTCATCGTGATCGTAATTATATATATAATTTTTGGCCTCGCGAAGGAGAAAGCATCACTCAAGCTTGGGGGAGGCTTAAGTCAATGTTATATTCATGCCCCAATCATGAGCTCTCAAGAGAAATGATTATTCAGAAAATTTATGCTCGGCTTTCTCTCAATAACTGCTCCATGCTCGATACTTCTTGTACTGGTTCTTTTATGATGAAGACTATTGAATTCAAATGGGATTTATTGGAAAGAATAAACGCAACTCTGAAGATTGGGACCTCGATGAAGGTAAAGAGTCAGGTATAACACCTAAGTTTGATTGTGTTAAATATTTTATGGATACCGATGCGTTTTGTGAATTTAGCACTAAATATGGACTTGACACTACAAAAAAAGACACTTCCGTGATGATACGTGTTTGTCACAGTAGGTCACGTTTTCTGTCATGCATGTACATCCATGACAAATTTATGACAGAATCAAGATAGTCATACCTCTGCTCTCGTAGAAGTGTTCCATGACATTACCAAAATTATCATCACGGAAGTGTCCACTTCCATGACGATAAATCACGCGTCACAGAAGTACTTTCGTCAAGGGTGACCGACACGTGGCATCCACCGTAACGGAACGCCGTTAACCTATCAGGTCCGGTTTTGGATCCGATAACCCGTTAACAGCCCCGACCAATGGGGATTTTCCACGTGCAAAATCATCATTGGCTGGAGGAAACACGTGTCGGCTCACCGTTGGGACAGATGTCATCCACTCATTGGACCCAAAGCGCCTATGATACGTCGACACGTGGCACGGCCCAATAGAGGCCCATTCCTGTGAAAAGGTCGGCCCGTTTGACTTGGTCAAAAGGTGGTGGGCCAGCCCACGGCAAGCATGTTAACGGCGTGTTCGCATATAGCCCATTTACATCCCGCTAACCCAGGGCCCGTTTACGGCCTATCCGAATTAGGCCCAGTAGCGTCATCTGGGCTGTCCAATATAACTCTAGCCCGTTTTAACTTCCGGCCCATGTATGGCCCATGACGTATTTCGGCCGATATGAGTCCCTTTGTAACTCTTGGCCCGCTAAAGGCCCGTGGTGAAACCGGCCCGTAATGAACAGTGTATCGCTTTATACCCATTAGCGGCCCATTATTTCATTGGGTCATTTCCAGCCCATGTTACCTTTCGGCCTTCTAAGGGCCCATTTATTCTTGGGCTCATTTCCAGCATTCGATTACTTACGACCCGTTACTGGCCTTTTCTGCTTGTGGGCCAAATTCAGCCCGTGGATACAGTCGGCCCGTTTGTGGCCCGTTAATCTGTTGGGCCATTTTCATAGCATCATCAAATACGACCTATTAACGGCCCGTTATGGTCAGCCCATAAAACGTACGATTTCCACTCTAGCCCGTTTACGGCCCCTTATACGGCCCGTACAAGGCCCATAGATGAGACGGCCCATAGAAGGCCCATGGATCCTACGGGACGTAGAACGCCCATTGCCCGACGGCCCATAGAAGGCCATTGATCCGATGGCCCATAGAAGGCCCATGGATCCGCTGGCCCATAGAAGGCCCATGGATCCGACAACCGATAGAAGGCCCACGGATCCGACAGCCCATAGAAGGCCCACGAATCCGACGGCCATAGAAGGTCATGGATCGTCCGTCCCGTAGATGGCCCATGGATGGTACGGCCTGTGGAGGGCCATGGTCACTACAACGTTTGGGCGAGTTGGCCCCCGTTTGAACGATATAGCATATTCAAAGAATTATCCCACTCTATACTATCACCTCTAAAAAACATACACTATACAATAAAGAGACTAAGGCATAGAAACATAGAATAATCCTACACTATACAGTAAAGAAATTACAGCCGATTATACCCACTGGGCATTATGGTACGGCACCAGTTATAATAAAGCATACACAAATAGCAAATTACATACACTGGGCAAATACAGCTCATACATCATGGACGCGCATCAACATAACTTACCATTCGAACTATAATCTCTTGAGAAAATAGGATTGGCCAAATTTAGATAGCACAAATTTCAGTCTACAACATCTCTAATTCCCTCATTGTTACCTCAGTGTCTTGTTTCATTTTTTGACTCCTGCATCTAATACCTGCATGTCTAGTCTCAACTTGTTGATTGTACGTTCAGAATCATGTACACGTTGTCTTGCCACCTCTAGTTGATGCTCGAGAACATCAGCACATTCCAATTCCAATCCATAATCATTCGGTAACGGCCATGCCACATTGCTCGCAGATCTTTGTGTTGATGTCACTTCATCCTGAAATGTTTCTGTAAGTACACATGACTAGGGCAAAAATATAGTCACAACTGTGAAGCGAGCAAAACAGACTATTTTGTACATGGCAAAACAGGACTAACAATAATGTTACACGTCATGAAGCATAAGCAGGTGATATTTTAAAAATTATAAAAAAGGTAGTCTGTGCAGCCTGCATACAGAAATCTCTCGTAGCTCACCAGAGGAGCATGATGTTGGGGCCCAATCCAAAACACAGACAAGTTACAAATTTAGACAGCACGTTGCGTAGAAGTAAGCAGGCAGTTGGCCATTCTGTAGCTCAATTAAAGTCTGAGGGAGCATAATGAACAACAGAGGATTTCATACAAACATACTACAACAAGCAAAACTATGCACTCATTAGCCTAGTATAAACTAGATTGTGAGCCTCATTCAATAATAGTTGGTTAATAGACTTCAAAGCTTCAGGCACACTTCAGCAGAGTAATTAAATGGTAAGGCCTTTAATTATGTCAACTAATAGTTATACAAGTACCCAACATCAGGCATCATTCTTTAGGCATCTCATTAACTGAGGACAAATAAAGCAATTGAAAAGAGCAAATTAACTATGCCTGAAACAAACAAGGAATTAAACTGTTGAGTTGGATACAGTGACTTACCTTAACAGGTTGAAAAGGCTCAGCGCAGCTCCTACTTCTCTTGCAAGGCTCCTTCCTAACATCTTGTACTTGGAAATCCTCAATCTTATCTTCATTGCACCCCCTCTGCAAGGTGACACAAACTAGTTACTCGTCTCCTTGGAAGATAAATATGCATACTTTCCAGTATGTGAACACAAAAGGATGAGATTATAACAAAACAACAACACATAATGAAACATGCCGCATCTCTTGCACTTGCACACAATGAAATGAGCATTTACTACGTCTGCACTATGTAAAAACTAGGCATACCTTCGAACTGGATCTCCAGGTACTCTTGGAGAGCCTACTTTAGTGTACAACCAAACCTTTATGTCACCTATGAGTTAGAAAAGGCCCCACTACAGCAGCCCTTAGTGTTTAAATCGTTGACAAGCTCTGTTAGAGTGTTAGGTCAAGAACAGCAAGTAATCAAAGCAAACAGTCCTAGTATGGCTGGCTGATGCAAACAAGCAATTGAACAGATGTGTGAGCAAATCTTACATATCAAGAAAAGAAGCAAAGAAGGAGGCTTAAAGACCATCACTTGACTGACCAGATTTAAGGGGCATTTAAACATCATGTGCAACGTATGAACTAACATAAACATTGCATATTCCAGATCCTACAATGAAATGCACATGTATTAGGTTATTCCATGTATGATGATGCCTAAATGTACACTATAGCAGGTAGGAGTGATTCATCATTGCATGCACAATTGAATTGCAGGTTAAGGGCCAGTTCTATTCAGCCTTTTCAGGGCTTATTGTCAAAATAAGCCATAAAAGATGTAAAGAAGTCATTTTTGAGTTATGTGCTTGGGCTTAACTAATTTCGCTTTGGAGGGGGTGTTTCGGGTAGAACCTCACTAAAAATTGAAGGGAAGGGGAATAGTGAAATGACTCTGTTGTCTGCCTATATTACACTCAAAATGCAACTGGTGACGCCCGCGTCACATCTCACCCTCAAGTAAAAACAAATACGCAAGCTTTCATTGACCTGCCCGCTTGCATCTCCTCTCCCCTTTCCCTCTACCTTGATCCCCTGCCTGCAACACTAGGGTTCCTCCAGCAAGCCGTCGCCACTGGTCCCATCCGTCCTGGTCCTCGACGATGCTCTGTCCAGCTAGGCTACATGGCCGGCGGGTAGGGGCAAATCTCCCTGGCTGCTCCTCCCTCTGGTGTCGCCCCTCATTCTCATGGTCTCCAGCAGCTGCTCCACTGTGGTTCGTCCAACGCACTACTCCGGCAGGCGCTGCACAACTACGGCTGATGCCACACTGCGACAGAAGGCACCTTATTCCCCCTCCCCACCTCCCAGGTTGTGGCCTTGAGGTGTTGTTGAAGGATGAGCTCATCCAACAAGGTGAGGATCTCGATCTCCTCTGATTTTTTTGCCAAATTTTCATTCTGATCCACTATACGATGAATTGCTATGAGCTGCTTCTGCTACTGCTATAGCATGCATTGCTATGAGCGGCTCCTGCTGCTGCTATATGATGAATTGCTATGAGCTGCTGCTGGTATATGATGAATTGCACACTGCTGCTGCTGCTGTATGATGAGTTGCTATGAGCTGCTGCTGCTATATGATACTTTCAGGTGGTACTGCTATATGATAATAACCAGCCACTTGGACCATCGAATTTCAATAAATAATTATTCTTCATTTAAATGTGGGTCATGCATTTTTCGTTTAAATTAGGCAATGGGATCTCTATGGAAAACATTGACCAAAGTAGATTGTGCTAAGTAGATGGTATCTTTGTATTTGCATTTTGAGCAAATAGTGATGGTCTGTTTTCCTATCATATTAATTACTGCACCGGGTTCAATTTGTGATGTTTGCAAGTCAAATTAATTTTCATATGGGCAGCAAAATGAAAATATATAATGCAATCTAGACTTTTCACCGATCATACCAAAGATAAGTTGAAAACACAATGAAAAGAACTGGTTGGCTTATTACATGGAGCTTATATTCACAGGTGCTTATTTTCTTAGGATAACTCGTAATAACTGTCCGTAAGAAACTTGGCCAATAGAACTGACATACAAATAACATGTCACGATGATTGCAATGGAGGAGTGACGTACCATAGCACACTGTATAGGCTCACCACTGGCTCTCCTTTTTTTGCGATGTTCCATGAAATTGCCACATACATCTTGTACTTTTTCATTGTGTAACCCTATCTGCAAGTTGACACGGCTAATTTCAGACATCTCTACATGATAATACATTGCATATCCCTTGCGCATATTTAAACCACCAATTAATGATTGTGTGCATAGCATAAACTAGCCATGACTCTGTGTGCTGGACTAGCAGGCACTCTAAGGGAGCCTAATGTAGTGTATTGGAATTCCTACATGCCACCTACGATTTTGTGTAATGTACTGCCTCTGTTCCTAAATATATGTCTATGTAGAGATTCCAGTATGGACCACATACAGATGTATATAGATGCATTTTCGAGTGTAGATTCACTCATTTTGCTCCGTATGTAGCCTATAGTGGAATCTCTAGAAAGACTTATATTTAAGAACGGAGGTACAAGGTAGTATCATGTATGACATCTACATATCTAATTTAGCAACCAGTAGTAGAAATCATTGTCTGCACAAAGGGATTACTGGTCGAAAATCCTAGCAAATCACGCTGGCAGGCACAGAACAATACAAGAAAGAGAGACACGCTTACAAGATCATAGCAATGCCTCGGTCCAGGATCTTGGTTGGCCAAGCTGTTAGATCCAGAAGAAACATCGTCCTTGTAGTGTTTGCCACCTGCATAACAGGTAACAGCGACCTGTTAGTATATTTGAAGTACATCAGGCAGGTGATGCTGGACGGGTTTAAAGGTGAGAAGTACCTAGGCCGTGGCGGGTGCTTGGCATCTTGGCAGACTGTGGGAATCAGGTTAGAAACGTCAAGGGTGATGACGTTGCGCTGGCTGTCGGGGTCCGGTAAGGAGATCTAGAACCGTTGAGTAGGGTGTTTGTGGAGCGGCTCCGGTAGGGTGGACTACGGTGTGGGCGAAGCGGATCTGTGGCCGTGGACGAGGGCGTAAGTGAAGCTGCTCCAGTGGTTGGGTTAAGGATGGTGTCGATGATGCAGATCTGCGGCCGTGGACGGGGCGTCATAAGCTGCTCCGGTAGGTTGGATGAGGGTGGGAGGAAGCGGATCTGAGGCCGTGGACTTGTGAGTTGGCAAAGCGGCCCCGGTAGGATTGAAAATGGTATAGGCGAAGCTACTCCGGTGGAGTTGACGATGGTGTCGGCGAAGCGGCTCCGGTAGGGTTGAGGAAGGTGTCGGCGAAGAGGATCAGAGGCCGTCGACGGGGGCGTCAGTGGCGCGGCTCCCGGGGGGTGTGGACGAAGCGTCTCCGGTGGGGAGTACGAATGAGCCGCTGCAGATGCGCTGCGGTTGACGAGAGTACCGGCGAAGCAGATCCGGCGCTGTGGACAAGGCCGACACTGAATGGGCTGTGGTACAGTGATGGATGAGCAGTCTACTTGTTTCTAGGGGAGGTGGGAGGGGTAGATGCGGCCGCAGAAGCAAATCCGGCGAGGTGGACGCCGCTGGCAGTGAATGGGCTCTGGTACGCCGGTGGATGAGCAGTCTAGGGTTTCGAGAGGGGAGGGGAGAAAGGCCGATGAAGTACGGACGGTGTGATCTGAGATGCTCTGGTGCTGTGGAGTTAGTCGTTTTTGCGGGAGGGGAGAGGAAATGGGGGTGCCGTGTAGTGGGGGGAACCGGAAGTTACCAAAGCAGCCCCGACCTATTATGTAGATGAGGGCAGTAGTGTAACTGTTGGTCTCCGTGCACCAAGGACAAAAGGGGAATTTTGCATGCTAAAGACTAAGGTGGCGGAAATTTTAGAAGGAGGCGGGAGATTTTGCCGCCCGGGGGATCGTTCGTATCCAGTTTCAACTAATTTTGGACCGTGCTAGCGGGAAGGTCATGCGAGACTGTGTACACGGGGCACGCATCAGCAGTTAATAACTGGTGTGTCCACCCCAGAAAAAAGACAATAACGCGGGATGATGCGCCGATAACTTGGATGTTCACACGGGCGCGACCAATCGTACGGGTGTAGTGGCGCGTTCACAAAAAAAGGATCAAACGCCCAGCCTATGTATTTCTCGTGCAAATAGATAATTTAGTGCAATTGGTTATTTACTTTAAACATAATGCATTGACATGTTAGTGTAGAGGCGCACAAAAAGAAGTCCGCTACTTAAAAGTGTTACCTCATATGATTACATAGCCTCCATTTCATAAATTGTGTACCCATTGAATTCATATATGAATATTACATATATTACTTCATAATAGAACCTTAAATCATCCAAGACTAATGATTTTGAATGCAAGAGTAACAATGGTGCATGTACATGATAGCTACATTGGTTGTTTGAAGAAACATCACTGTAACTTTGGCATGCACAACTGAAAAGGTTTATTTAAATAGAAAAAAATGTGATATGTGAGTGTCTAATCTTTATAGCGTTGAATCGATATTGTACCTTTGGCCACGATACAAAGTAGATATTGATTTATGTTCAAGCGATGCACGTCCACGATCGCTAGATAGTGATACGTGAATGAATTGTGCAATCTCTCTCACACGCATACATATCTCATTTCCCTGTGGGCATTGGAATCACACACGCGCACTTCGCGTATTTCTCTCCCTCCGTCAAGGTTAGAATTCGTCTTTCTACCCTGTCCTACAAGTCTCTCACACAGAAACACACACGCTCTCTCTGTCGAACACGCCCACCCCTTTAATTCCGCCCACCCACAACCACTAATGTCTCAAAGTATAATAATGTCTCTCACACATATGCCTAAGGTTAACTCGAGTTCCGGAACCATATGAATACATACAATGGGATTCCAACAGAGCACCTTTTGTTTTGAGATTTCGCTCTCTCTCTCTCTCCCTCTCTCTCTCCACATTGTTTCTCGCTTCATTTTTTCTGGCACTTGCATGCACACAATTTTGTTTATCTTCATGATACTTTAAGTATGCCTCGCACAAATGCTATCTACCTATCCCTTAATATAGCTAGATATGTGTCACACAAACTCCTTCTCCCTACTAGCAAGATGCCCATGCGTTGCACCGAACATCAAGATGCATTTATATGAGTAGTTTATCTTGTGGGAGAAAAGGATGAACGAGGGAATGCCTTATTTGCAAATGCAGAGAGGGGTGTGGGTATCTTTTTGCAAAATTGCCACAGTTTCCTTCCTATCCGTCGGGTATAAATCGGATGGCCTATATTGCAGGATGGCAGGAACACCATCATCATGAACTCTGTTTTTTATAAGAGTAGGGATATGTAAGTGTCACTGCCCGCCCCCCCGACACACACACCCACACCCACACAACCACACACACACACTTCCCAACACCGAAGGAGTAGGGTGACACCTCGATCTTGATACTAATCTATCGACTAGCTTCTCTCTCAAACACACACACACACGCACACACACTACCCGACACCGAAGGAGTAGGGCGGCACCTCGATCTTGATAGTAATCTATCTACTCCTCTTTCAAACACACACATACACACACACACACTCGCTAGTTGTGCCTCTGTGCCTACCGTGCACACTCTCGATACGTCTTTCTCTCCCTCCCCCTCCTCCCCCACCCAACAATGACAGCAGAAGGGTGACAACTCGATCTGATTGTAATCTGTCAATTGGTTTCTCTCTCGAACATTGTGTCTCTGTGCCTCACTCAGTAGCCCCCTCGATATGTAGACTTCTCGCGCGCGCACAGCTGTAGTGACGATGACGCTGAACCCAGTGTGCCTCGTTTTTACCGGCCTCATGTGATAGTTTTCACCCTGTTTTCTGTTAATTAACAAGGCAACCTTTTCTTTGTTACTAGTGAATCCGAAATCAGTCAGGGCAGACATAAAATATATCATTTCAACCCAATTATCGCAGTAACTATTTTAAAAGAAACTAGCTAGATGCCCGTGCGTTGCACGGAACATCAAGATGCATTTGCATGAGTAGTTTATCTTGTGAGAGAATAGGATGAACGAGGGAAGGCCGTATTTGCGAACGTGGAGAGGGTGTGGGTATATTTTTGCAAAATTGCCATAGTTTTCTTCCTATCCGTTAGATATAAATCCGACGGCCTATATTGCAGGACGGCACACACACCATCATCACCAACTCTGTTTTCTACTCCCTCCGTTCCTAAATATTTGTCTTTTTAGAGATTTCAACAAGTGACTACATATGGAGCAAAATGAGTGAATCTACACTCTAAAATATGTCTACATACACATCCGTATGTGGTAGTCCATTTGAAATCTGAAAAAGACAAATATTTAGGAATGGATGGAGTATAAGAGTAGACATGGAGATATATCTCCAGCATGGTCTACAACCAAAATGTGCTGGACTGGTTAGCGCCGGATGCTCGCAACGCGATGACATGAGTTCGAATTCTGTCTTTAACTTTAGATTTTTATATTATATATTAATTATTTAATATATACTTCTTTCGCTACTGTACTCACAGTGGAACCCACAGAGTACTTAGAATACAAGATTAAGGATGGACTTGTTTCTTTTTAACTTTCTGTACGAAGCTGTAGCCACCCTGCAAGTCACGTGTAAACTATACATGCAATTAACTTTTTATAGAGGGACAATCATACACGCAATTAACTCAAATGGATTGGATGTCACTCTATTATTTCCAGCATAAGAGCATCTCCAACGGCAGCCGGCAAATTTCCTCCCGCTTCCTTCTACGGAGGATGACATCAAACGCCAGCGGCATACATTTTCACAACTCTAACCAACCAGATGAAATTCGTGCAAACACGGACTGATTTCATATAAGCATGAAGGATTTCGTATAAAAAGCCGGATCTTCCTATAAACATGATGGATTTCATTACATTTACATGAACTAAGCGGTGCCAATCCGGCTCTCTTGGTATAATTAATACTCCTTCCATCCGGAAATACTTGTCCTAGAAATGGATGTATCTAGACTTTTTAGTTATATATACATACAATTTATCCATTCTTAGAACAAAAATTTCCCGCCAGCTGGAGAGGGAGTACATAATCTAAATGGCCGCCCGCGGGATCCCTTTGTCTTCCTCATGTCCGACAGACACTTGTGGGGTCAACGAAGGTCCTCGGAAGAGACGAAGCAGCAAAGAAACCACCTGAATGCGCAGTCATCGCCTCGGCGGTGGCCTTCATGGGACCAAAGTAGCGGCGGCCTCCCGTGTTCTATTTCTCCTTGATCATGGCGGCGGACGCGGAGAAGCTGTCCACCGAATCGTCGCTCTCCACGCACCGGGTTCTGTCTCTGCCTGCATGGCGCTGCCGCGGGCACGGGAGGTGCGCCCACAGACACGGGAGGCGCGGCACCGCAGACACCGGTGGCACGGCCCGACGCAGCAGTGATGACGCCTGTACCCGTGTGCTCGCCGGCGTGGAGCAACTCGCCACTCCTCATCGAGCTGAACTGGAGCGGCGAGTTGCTGAACCATGCGCCTGCTTGGGGCGGCAACTGGCTCCGTCGGGCCAAGCAAGGTTGGTGAAGCACCGAGCGGCCTTGCCCGTATCCGGAGGGCTCGGCGGGCCACCCAGCCGGGTTATATGTCGGAGAACGGCTCCTCGGAAGCCATCGGAAGAGTGGAGAAAATGGTGAAGGAGGAGATGGGGGAGCGGCGGAGGGGTGCGATTCTTGCCCGCTGTCTGTCTGGCCTCGTGTAAATAGAGGGTGGACGGTAGGAGCTTGGCCGGCGTCTGGCCTCGTTTAAACTGAGGGCGGACGGGAGGAGCTCCGCCTGTGTTGCGTTTAATTCCGGCCCGCTCATGAAAGGACGTGTGGCCGGAGTAGGTTTCTCGGTTTGCATGCGGGTTTAATGGAGGCGAGGAGGCATGTTCAGCCGGGCATGCAGTGGGTGGCGCGATACTATTCGATTTGACAACGGGCGGCGCAGTTCTCGATACGGCTTTAATACAGACGAGGGAGGGAGTAGCGGTTCCCGAAATGTTGAACGGCCAATGCATCCTCCTTCAATTAATGCATGAGGGAAGTAATGGGAGGGGGACCGGGAAAAGAGGTTGCATGATGTGAATGCAACGCAGTTTGCCCTCATATAAAGGCGCCACTTCATTCCAATGCATCTACCACATCGTACGCACCTAAGCATTTGCCTAAGCACCTACACTAAGTGCAAAAGAGCTCACTCCAGACCCATGGCAGCGATGTGCGCGAGCGGCCAGCGGCTGTGCCAGATGGTCCACGACGTCGGCCTGCGGCATGGCGCCGAGGATCGTCTCCAGACGGTGTTGGAGACCAGCTGGTGGATGGCCGCCGTCGACGCCAACTACGACTCTCAGTTGGACCAGATGATCGTTGCCACCACCAACAAGTTCACCGTCCTCAAGAAGCTCGCGGACGACATCGCCGTACTCCTCCAACCCGCGTGCCCGGGCTCCTCATTGCCTACCACCCTAATCGGCCTCCATGGCCGGAACCTCTTTCAAGCACTGGTGGCCCTGCGACTGCTCGCCGACGCCACGAAGAATGTCCACCTGGAGGTCGTGCTCGCCGCGAGGCGCCTCGCCCTGCAAGAATTCGTCGACCTACACATTTACGTGTATGAGCAAATCGTGTACATAGGTATCTACAAGGCCAGTGAGGACGCTATGACATGGGCCTTCCTCAACCGGCTGGAAGCCTTGGATGCCTTTGCTGAGAAGCACCTCGACCTCGCCACAAAAGCCGCCGCTCCTTAGCCGCCGGTCGGTGGCCTGGCGCACTAAGTTCAGGAGGAGGAGGTCGTATGTTGATGGATACATCTTTCTTCTTGCCTTCTGTAACCACCACTGTGATCGCATCATCATCGTGGCCTTAATTCTTATTGTGCTGTTGCATTCTCGTTCCAGTCAATACTGACATGTGCGATC